>NC_137913.1:23477135-23494635 GCF_963457725.1 Sprattus sprattus
TACCTAAGAAGGTGCTGGATATGAACTCTGACACCTGGTTCCCCGACCGGCTCATCTCCGACAGATGGGTGAGCTCTCTGTTCAACATCCTCTTGAACTACAGGGGGAGAAAGCATGGGTGTCAAAAACATATGGCATCCTGTCTGCCATGCAGCTATTCTGAACTCCTCCTGAGAAGAGTTCTGAGAAAAAAAATGTGTCTAACATATGCCGAGATTATAACATAATCGACATGATTGCCAAAAAGCAATATCCATAAAATGAATATACTGAAAACGATATAAGCCACAGGGAACAAACTAAGATTTCACAGGTTTTAATTTGCAGGTCATATAAGGAAGGAAAGCAGTCAATGCATTTGTCTGTAAATTACATATATACAGATGTATTTGTGCACACACATTTTGAGAAATTTGGATTTTGTGAGCATTGAGAAATGACTGCATCTTTTCTTTTAGCTCATGAAACATTATTGTGTTCATATTTTTGTTCAGTGTAGCTAGACCTTTCAATATATCACAAATCACATATCAGTAACTGCGTCAATATAAACTCAGGGCATGAAGAAATAAGGCTCAAGGGGCATGGGCAAATAACAATTTTGATAAATAGCATTAATCAAAAATGAAATGAAACCATTTTAAAACTTAATCAAGTAACTCAACTTGTGGATGAGAGCAATGTGACCATACTGTATTATACATTTGTCCATGTAAGATAAGCTTCAGTTGGCCTCAAAACTCTGTTAAGGGAGCACACCTTAATTCTATCAAAGCTATCCTATCCAGAGCCATCAAGTTGCCTTTGTACACCAGATTTTCTGAAACGGCGAGATAAAATAAAATACAGTAAATACCAAAATATCCTAATCTGCTGAAAAGATAATTTCACAATGATATTAAAATGAACTGTGGCCCATTAGGATTAATTTCGTGAAACTAGTCAAGAATGCTCTCGTCATCATCTCCCATGGTCACATACGCCATGGAACCATAGAAAAAAAAATAGCTCAGCTTCGAGCTTAATTTAGCAACACAAATTCCACACACACACCTTCAGAGACACACACACACACACACACATGCACGCAGATTTGAGACAGTATGGGGTCAGATATAGCAGACGTTCAGAGAGAGGGGGGTGGAAGCGATGACAAGTAGGTAGAGAGGGGGCTGGAGGGAGAGCATTCAGCCATGAGACTCAGGAAACAATGAAAAATCACTTTCAGCTGTCGGGGTCCTGCCCCACCAACACCTCAGCAGAACACATTACATCACATTAACCAAGGTTTACAGAAATTACTAAATCTAGTGATTCAAGACTCAATTCAAGTTAATCTGTCAGTCAATCAATTCATCACCTGCCTTCTACTGCCAATCTATCTATATATCAAGCAATCACTCAACATTTCTCTCCCCCTCTCTCTTTCTCTCTCTGTGTCTGTATATCCAAATGTATCCCTGATATTCTCCATCATGAGGTTATTTTCTGCTCAAGCATCAAGACGCCGTTTACCTTTATATATCCCCATGACACTGTTAGCAGGTAGTTTGTGTCAGGCATTTTGAAAAACCAGCTAGTCCACATTTAACAGAACACTCGTCTTAAGATGAAGTAGTGACACTAGGCTGAAAGCAAAAGGTCGCGAAGTGCCTCAGCATCTCATTGCTGCAGCAACACGGAGTCCATCATCAATATCCTTTTTGTGTGGTACCCAGCCTGATCCCGGACCAGAGACTCCACATATTCCTATTCACATATCCATCTGCGCAGGGAGAATATCCCATTTTTTAAAAGATCCAACATTCAAGCCCAGGTTTGCAGTGAACTAAAGTGAAGAGGCATTCCTCGGCCACCAGCGCGTGTGCCTGGACGTAGACAGCAAGAGTGATGCGAGGGTAGAGATGCGGTAGCTGGAGGCAGGGCAGCGTGTCCTCCAGTGAACGGCTTCCAAATAAGGCTGCACTGCCTCACACCGTCACGCATGTAGAGAAGGTGGAGTGTGGGTGGGGCAGCGGGGTGGCGGGGGGTGTACAACCAGCAGCAGTGCGTGGTTCGCTCAAACTCAGCCCTACCAATCAAATGGCTCAGGGTGAGGTCATGCTCATGGCTGATTGGTGGAGCTGAGCTGGGGGCGGAGGGCTGGTCTAAGGAGAGAGTCACTGTGGTTCCTCCCCCCTCTCCTCCTCCTCCCCATCTATTCTCCTGCTGCTGCTGCTGTGCAGCGCAGTGTGAGATGGTGACAGCTCTGTTTGAGAGGGCTCTGCTCTGCCCAGACGCGTAGTCACATAACACACACTCACGGTGTCTATGTGTGTGTATTTATATATATATATATATATACATATATATATTAGGGATGCACCGATGCATCGGCCGTACATCGGTATCGGCCGATGTTTGCCTCTTTTAATGTTATCGGCCTATCGGTAATAAACTTGACTTTCACCGATGGTACTGGCCGATGTTTATGGCAGGCAGTTTTTAAAGAAAAATATTGTATTATATTCGTTTTAATCTTGAATTTATATGGCATTCCATAAGGGTTTATGCTTGTGTTTTGTAAGGCTGCATTGCAAGCATCTGTTTACAGTTGAAATGATGTCTTGATGCCTGGTGATATTATATTAAATAAAGTTTAGTTAAACTAAAGATTGTTTCATAAATCTGAATTTGTGCTCATTCAAAATTAAGAGTGATAAAGGGCTGACATAATTTAACACATTGCTTTTTAGATAATGATTTCATTATTTTCCTGGCACAAAAGGGTGAATGAATAACAACAAAAACAAAATAAACAAATATCGGTATCGGCTATATTGTTGTTTTGAACATCGGTATCGGTATCGGCCAAGAATTTCCATATCGGTGCAACCCTAATATATATATATGTATATAGTATGTGTATGTGTTGTTTGTATCTCGTTCATATACTGTATATATTTATGTGTGTGTTGTAAAGTGTGAGCTGTGTGTAGGTCTGTAGGTTGTGCTGAAACAGTACTTATGTGCCTATATCTACAAGCAGACATCAACACATCTGCTCCTGTGCGTGCAAGTGGCTTTGTCATGAGGATGAGGTCATTTCCATGACATGAGTTGATGAAAATAAGGAATTGTCTCATCGTTGAAATATTGAGCCAGGTTAGTGATTCACAGCCCTTTCTCAGAGGGCCAAACAAGAGGGAACATACAGTATGATTTGGCGTCAATGTGCAAAAGCCATTAAAATAGAAAGACACACTGGGGGGTTGGGTAGGTAAACACTAATGAATAAGTTATAGCTGCACTGTTAGCGCCACTTGAGATATGATTGAATTAAAAGGGCTTTTTCAGTATTTATGACTGAGTGAGACAGTATAACTGGCTGCAATCAGTGGCTCTCCGGAGGGGGGAACAAATGGAGATGACTTCATTTTGAAACCTTGATGAGGCACACTGACTTGAGATATGATGAGGGCTCATAATGTCTTCTGCACAAGGTTAAAAGGGTTACGGATCTCTTGGCAGCAGTGTAGGGGGGGGGGGGAATAAAATCTGAAAAAGCATAGACGTAAATCATCCTCTGCGTCTCTCTGGCTTTACGTGCCATAAAGGGCTCATGCTCTAGCAGCTCAATGATGTAAGATAACAAAAAGGAAGACCAGGCTTGGATAACTGCTCTGTGATGATATTAGTCAACTTGCAGAAGAGGAAAGTCATTAGTTTGTTCCAATGACAGTCCCTTCAGTGTTTGTTAAGTTGATGAGATATAGTGTGATGGAATATGATGTCTGTACTCTATTTGGAAGATTTCTGTAGGAAGTGGTTAGCATTGTAGCAGCTCTTCTTTACTTGAGAGGCTAAAAAAACGTCACAAAGCTGCTGGATGTCGGTATAATAATAAAAAACAACAACTCTGTGATGACTTCACACCTTCACTCTCCAGGGAGTGCCCACAGCATTCTGGGTAATTTACAGCTTCGGTAAAACAGATGAGGCAGTCCAGTCTCCAGCTATGATAGATATGACACCTTTTTCCCTTCCCTCCCTTCTTCCTTTTTTTTAAACACCTCTCACCCAGTAATAGACCACTGTCCCACAAGAACACAGACAGTCCGGGTTTCTATTGTTAGTCCAGCAGGGAGGTGTGAATACACTCCTGTGATCATCAATGAGAAAACAAAAAACACCATGCCATATTTAGCTGAGGCTTCTGGTGTGGAGTGTTTTGGGTAGCATGTAACCCAAACAGTTATTCCATCCAGAACGCTGGTGGCAGGTTACACACAGCCACACCTGAAGGCCTGGCACATTCAAATTGATCTCTGGTGAAATGGAGGAGAAAACTTTAGGGAGCTATACCTCACGCTTTTATGTGATCCTCATCCTCTGTATATTTTCAGGCTACAGTGAAGTCTTCGTTCATGTTCCATGCCCGTGTGTGTGTGTGTGTGTGTGTGTGTGTAGTGGAGGTGATGGGCGGTGGTCAAGACTCATTTGGTTCATAAAGTCCACGGTAGTGACAACAACAAATGGTGTAAACTGCTGCCCAGTAGAGCTGTGTTGAAAAAAAAATCGATTTTCCGATTTTTAATCGATTCGCATAATAATGACCGATTATCGATTCGTACGTCCAAAGATCGAATTTTTTAAATGTTTTAAATTCCCAGTAGGAATCCACTGTTGCAGATATAGTCACCTCAATGATGTCCTCCATTTATTGTCCTGAATTATCTTTCTTGAAGGTAGATTGACCCTTAACCTTTTCATCAGTCTTCCAGCCATCAGTAACTACCAATACTTGTAAGATTTGCTGTTTAATATTGATATAATACTAGTTTTAATATGTTGCTTCTCTACACAGTCATGAAGTGAAGGAAACGGTTCAAATACATTTTTCATTTTTAATAACATTAACCCCCGGATCGAATCGAAATCGGATCGAATCGGAAATCAGATCGAAATCGGATCGAATCGGATGGAATCTGAGAAAATCGGGGGAAAAAAAATCGATTCTGAAACTTAAAAATCGGAATCGAATCGATTCTTGAAATTTGAATCGAAACCCAGCTCTACTGCCCAGGGACTGCCATAGCTTTCAGCAACATAAATCCCTGTTATGACAATCTGGCAGCAAACTTTTGTGGGATAACAAATAACAGGACCCTGTTTTACATCTGGCAGCAAACTTTTGTAGGATAACAAATAACAGGACTTTTTGTATAAACTCATTGAGAAATCGGATTGTATCGGATTTATTCACAGTACAATGAACAGTATCTGATGAACAGTTACCGATTACTGATTTAACTTCCGCTGCCAGCCTAGGGGTCCTCCGCATCCCCGGCATCAGCCAGGGGGGTTCCTCCACACCACCGGCCAGAGGGGCTGCATTGCCACCACTGCCAACCAGAGGGTTCTTCACACTTCTCCTGTCTCAGTGCAGGTTCTCTACGTTGCCCATGCCATCTAAAGGATCTTTACCGGCTGGAACGGCCTCCTCTATGGGGGACTCAGGAACTCCAGAGACTTTTTGTTGGGTGCATGGGTTGCTAGGGAGACGACAGACTAGGCGAGTGACTGTGTTCAGATAATGGGTCTGTTCATCTGTGGTGTTCTGTCCTAGTAACGTGATTCATGTCTCTGTTTTGTGTCTGGTGTGTGTGTGTGTGTATGTGTGTGTGAGACTGTTATCATTTTGTCCATATTTATTACTGTTTGATGCCTGTGTGTTAGCCCCTGTGTTAGTTAGCGCATGTCACTGTCACTGGCTTTGTTATGTAGAAGTTAGACCTGCCTTTTGTTTCCTGTCTGTCTGTGTGTCCCAATAAAAGTCATGCAAAACAAGGGAAAAAAACATGCTGTTATCTTCTTTGAGTAACCAACCAATGTTACAATATAATCATTGTAAGTAGGTGTAGGCATACAGTATTAATGTAATGATGAACTCTCTCTATATATAATAATCTTATTCTACCTGTAATGAATGAGACCATGGCAGTGCATCGCTGCCGAGTATCACAAGCAAACAAGTATCGTGACAGGCCGTGTGTGTTGCCATGGAGACCCCAAGGCAGCTCTGTGAGTGGCTGTGATGATGTGTGTGTATGTTCCTGCAGACCTGTTTGCCTCTCCCACACCACAACGGCCAGCCTCTCTCTCTCTCTCTCTCCCTCTCTCTATATCCCTCCCTTTTCTGTCGCGCTTCTTCCTTCTAGCTTTAGATTAATTTTGATCAGTGCCGCTGGTACAGTACAAGCACCCTGGTTTTCCCCTGTGGTCTGTGGTCTCTGCTATTGCTGTGGTGAGGGGGTAGAGAGAGAGAAAGACAGAAATAGAGAGAAAGAGAGAGAGAAAGAGAGAGAGGCCTGAGAGAAAGAGAGAGAGAGTGAAATAGAGAGAGAACGACACAGCAGCTCATCAGTATGCAGAGCAGCTGGGCCCTGTGCTGGAGGTTCTGAGCATGCTCGGTGTGTGCCTGCATGACAATTTGCTGCTGTTACTGCTGTTGCTGCAAAACACTGAAGAGCAGGATGCCATAGAAACAAGGGCTGGCTTGCTACGCTACGTCTCTAGGAGGCACATAGCTAGAGTGGGCTTCGTCACATGAAGACTCAGACTCACAGACTCTCAATAACTGACATCATCGCACTACGTCAAACAGGCAGGTGCAAGTATTCCTGCTCTAGCAGACTTACAGGTGGATTGTAGAGTGAAAAGGTGAGACACAATAAGTGATAATGAGCTCATATGTGACTACAGAGCTACACCAGTAGCTAAGGCTGACCTAGGGGGAATAAATGGAATCCAAAACAGGAGTCTGTCCCCTACCACAACACTGGATTTATCCTATTGTCTATGTCTCAGTTTAAATACATATTAGATGCGATCAGGCCATCAGTGGCGTCATATGAATGCATTGAAATTAACAGCTTCTAAAAAGAATAAGAACACGCAGCCTTCCAATGGCCAGATAGCATGGAGGTGGATGTCACTTAAATAACATAATAGACTCTTTCCGTAACGGTAGCAAGTCCATTAACCAAAACAGCAATGTTGTTTTTTATAGTGACTGATGTGGAATACATGGAATACATATGTATTTTGCCCTAGCAGGACAGGACACTATAAACAAGCACACTGACTCATGACAGCTCGCTCGTGACACAAGACCCTTCCCCAGCAGGCTTAAAAACTAAACATATGTCGCCGCTTGTTTAGAACAATTCAGCAGTCTCCGTTTAACAGACAATGCATATAAATACCAATACTGCCGCAGAGCATAATGAAGCCAGATACATAAAGTAACAGCGTGTAAGGGTCATGCAGGTCTTAGACAGGGCTTACCTTGTTGGAGGCCATCTCGCTGACCGAGTGTCTGGTCTGCAGGGTCTCCAGCTGGTCCAGGCACCAGTCCAGCTCCTCCAGGGTCTCGGTGGCCAGCTTCTGGTAGGCCTCCTCTGGAAGGGGGAGAGAGGAGGGGAGAGGCGGGGGGTCAGTCCTGAGCCGCTTCAGGGGACTAGCCGCGGCCGTGCGGGGAGGCTCTCCCCCTCCTCCGCGTACCGCCATGTTGTTGGGAGCTCCTGGCTGAACGCATGGGCGGCTCTTCATGCCGAGGTGCCCTCCTCCTCAGCATGGTATAAAGGGGCCTTGTCCCCGGGCCGAGCCCCCGGTCCTGCCAGACAGACAGCAGTCCTCACCAGCGGTGGCGGCGGCGGCGGTGGTGGAGGAGGTGGCGGGAATCCAGAGGGGAGGCCCCGACCGCCGATGCTCAGCCACCACCAGTCACCACACAATGACAGCACACACAGCACAGAAGGAGCCGACGCAGGACGGGGAGAGGGTCCTATGCCCCGAAACACACACTCACACACAGGGGAAACATACAGTGTTTTCACACAGTTTACTCACACACCCACGAACACTAGCAACACACTCAAGCACAAATAGTCACAGTTCAGAGTGGTGCTGTGAATGTCGTAGATCCAGTACACTGTTTAGGCCGGTCATGTTTCCAGTCTTCCTGGAGAGTTGGTGTAGTGAGCAGGCCCATGGCGGAGCGATAGAGAGCGAGAGACAGAGAGTGTTGCGGAAACTACATCCACAACCCATCAGATGCAACAGCGTTTCAAGTCTCCGCAGTCTGGCCCACAACAAAGGAGACAGGCATGATGTGGAGTTTCCACACACACACCAAACACATCCACGTTTACATCCACACACCCTCACACATATCCACACACCATATCCATATCCAAGCTTGGCTAAAGGTAACAGAAAGCGTTGAAGGCGGCTCCTCTCCTCAGCCTAACAGGGTTAGTCACCCATGCAGAACGCAGGGACGGTCGCATCAGTTCAATTCCTACCGACAACTCCTCTCTCCCCTCCACTGCCCCCCTCCCTCCTTGCTTCCTTCTCTTTTGCTTTCTTCTTCTTTGCTCCTCCTTTAGCGAGCTCCACAAAGATGCGCGGCGAGGAGCAGGAGGCTGCTACAGCCAAATGTGAATAGGAGCGGGGGGGTCATCAGCGACGGCGCTTCCTCATGAAACAGGACCCGGAGCCTGGGAGAGGGAGAGAGGCGTGCACGCAAGACAGAGAGAGAACTAGCTGCATGGTGGCTGGGGATGAGCAGTGGGGAAATCCTGGCCTGAAGTGGAGCCGAGCGGAGTGGGAGCGGGAGTGTTTTGTGGAGTGTGTGTGTGAAGGAGACCTCTGGATCTCACAGCTCTTTCACATGCTTCCCACAGATAACATGAAAAAGCAAGGGTCTTTTTTTGGGAGGGGGTTTCTGTAAAATAACTGATTCATCAGCTTTTTTTTTTTTCATCAGCACATTAAAGTTGATCAAATGAAAGTGCTTACTGGTAGTAGCAATGCTTAAAGACAATATGTACTAGGATAATATTCTCACTTTCCAGGATTATTGAGGATTTCTTGCGCTGAAGGGTATATCTTTTGTGGGAAAACTTGAGAGAATTCCATTCGATTAGAGCTTTACAGTTTTAGAAAACTAGGAACTAGGATAACTCTATTTTTTTTTAATGAAGGGCACTTCACTATGTGACGTGTGTGTGTGAGGTGTGCGTAATGACAGGTTTAAAAAATGGGGACCAGGGTCGAGTCCGAGTCTGAGCTCAGCCTTGCCTTGTGAAAGCCCAGCAAACATCATCAGCACTCCATGGCAACGACACAACACCCCCTGTGTGACCCCAGATTCTTTCTCTCACACACTTCACTCTCTTTCTCCTTTTCACGCTTCCTCCCTTGTTCCCCCTCTCCCCCTCTCTCTTTCTCCCTCTCTCTCTGTCAGTCTCTCTCTCCTCCATTCTCCTATGGAAGTAAAGCCTGGGGTGCCACTCGTTATGAAAGGGACGGTGCTGACGTCAATGACATTCTTCTCATGCTTAGCGCGACATCAGACACCGACCCTGAGAGGCCACTCTACGCTACAGACAGCAGGGCGGGCTGCAAATCCTGGAGCGGATTGCACTCTACTGATGGACCTGGACTGTAGGACCGACAAACAGGAGAGGACCAAACCACAAATGACATTTTCACTCTGACACTTCTTAATAATGACCTGTCAAATCCAGCCAAATTCAAAGTTAACACAAGTTACTATGACTTCACCAGGGATATTGTACCAACACAGACATATCTTTTATGAACCCAATAATGTTTTGAGTTTTGGTCAAACCCAAAAAAGCTTTCTGAACCAGCAGAACAAAAGCTTGACAAATGTGTTGGATCAGATGAATTGAATATGAATGGAAAAAGGGAAATGGTGAGTGAAACCTCTTTGCACCTAGATGGTGCCAGTGACTCGTCACCGCTTCACCGATTAAAAGTATGAGGTGTTAATAACTGATCTGTGAAAAATGGGTGATGGTATCAACAAAGAGGCCAGGGATGTGGAAATGTGACTGTTTTTATATTATATTGTCATTAGTTTTTCTTTTTAGTTAAACTTTCAGTGTTTTTTCTTTCTTCTAAATTTCAGTTTAGTTTTAGATTTATGAGTATATAAGTATTTAAATTTGTATCTTGAGGAACTGTTTAGTTTCTATTTAGTTTAACCTTTCAGGTATTATGAGGTAAGCCTTGATTTACTAATAATGTGATAACATAATAGTAATGCGGGTATTACATTTCACATAAGGTTTCAAGAAATATCTTTTTAAAAAGGACATGATACTTGAGACCATCTGGAGCTCTTAGGTCAGAGTGACATTAATCCATGTCACTGCTACTCTGTATCTCGGCAGTGGACAACTTCTGCCCACACTCTGCTCACACTCGCTGTTGCTAAGGTCCCCCCTCTCTATTTTTGTCCCAGGCTATGGATAAAGTGCCTACACCCACACCTTATTGGAGCGTTTTGCTATGGGGAGATCTATAAGTAGCCCAGAGTGAGCAAAAGCAATCAATACATTGATGGACACTTGATAAATTAGGTGATTGAGGTGATAAGGGAAGCTCTTAAAGTCATATCCCCCCACACCACTTCCTCTGGCTATGCTATCAGGCGGCACTTACATTATTCCCATGTATTTTATATTGCAAAATATAAAATATAAATAAAAACAACACAAAACAGAACATGAATATGTATTTGTTACACTCTTATAAACCACGTTGCATAGAGAGTATACCAACACAGTTCTCTGAGACTCAACAGTTAAGAGTATTCCCTAGACACAACAGCAAGAGAGGAGGCTGTGACATGTCAGGCTGGTTCACATGCTACCAAGCTCATATATTACCACAATGCTGAGAGGAACTAGGGATGCTGCTCAAGGACACTGCTATTCTGGTCTTGTCAGGCCTTGACTGAAACCAATAACAAAGGTTTCACAACAAATCTAGAGTATAAACCGTTCGCTCACAGCAAGGCGGCCAAGAACTCTTTGCGCTCGGGTGAGAAATATGGGGCAATCTGTCAGCATCGTGGCACAAATCCTCTGTCAACATTTTGACGCTGAGGTGGCACACATCAAGAATTAACCCACAGTCCAGAATATATGATCCAGGGCAGGGAACAATGGCGTCATGTAGTTGAGGTTCCATTTTCCAGTGAGGTGTGTTAAATGCTGTTTACAATGAAATCCTATGTTTTTGGCACACCCAACAGGATGTTGGATGCCATGACAGCTCGGTATAAACAAACAAAGGCCTTTTAACTGTACAAGCACACAAACAATCCACATATACATACTCACACACACACACACACACACACACACACACACACACACACACACACACACACACACACACACACACACACACACACACACACACACACACACACACACAGACACACACACACACACACACACACAGACACACACACAAACACTAACATGCAGAATATCAAAATGATGACAATAATTACTGTACCTGTGATTGAGGTCTTTGTGATGGATGGGGGATTGCACATGGGCGATCTCCTATTGGAAACACATTTTTTTTGTCATTGATATAGTCATGTCAACACATTCACAGTTGTGTGCATAAGCAGGTGAACACAATTACTCACTTGTTAGAGGACCTTTCTGTTTGAACATTAGTTAACGCAGCAAAATTGTTCCGTACAGTTCTCAAACTGGCCAGAACCTGAGGGAGAGAGATGTTGGATTATGTTATATAAACAATCTAAAAGGACAGTCCCAACTACTGAGGCCTCGGTCTGATATAAAAATAGCAGTGGAGCTGAAGCTCACAGTGTGTTGAGGCCATTATTTAAACCACATTGCAACGCCATCTGGAAGTTGTCACAATCTCACACGTACGCCTGATGCTTACCTGTGCAAATGGAGTTACAATCATGTCGTCCCCATGACTGTGAAAAGAGATAAGACATTGTCTGTTACATTTCAGTTCTGATAGCACAAATTCCACATAAACATTTATTGAGTGAGCTATGGGTCAGTACATGCAATGTAAACTATAATTTAGGTCAACGGTCATGCAGATGGAGATTGTAAACTCAGTGATATAAGCTTCAGAGAACTACATCTGGAGTTGCAGGATGTAAACAATACATGGGGAGTGTGATAGCCAAACAACAGCTGAGCACACATGGCAATGCTCCGGGGCAGAACGCCAGGACAGAACAGAGCTATATATGTTATCTATAGGAGTCACGCAAGCCTCCGTGTTATCCAGACAGTGAAAATTAGCAGAAGTTGCCGGAAAATATTACATTACTTCAATATGAACTTTTAGTTGCCACTTATTGCCACCAAACATGAACAGACAACCTGTTCTGTGCTGACTGTAACACTGTGTCCTGGATGGATTACAAATACAATTTGATGCTAGAGGGACTCCCTCTGTGAGAGGTTTGGGGAGACCTTCCATCTTTATGTGATTAAGAGGATTAAATGCCTCAAAGAGAGTATTAACCACTGCTGGTGTTACTGCACAATTTTACCATGCAAGTGTCCTGGGTCCCATGGCTGCTGATCATCCAAACCACCTCAACATACACTCCACTGACCACCTCAACATGCACTTCACTGACCACCTCAACATGCACTCCACTGACCACCTCAACATCCACATCAATGACCACCTCTATCTAACAAAATGAAGCACGTTTAGAATGGGAGAGGGTGAACTTGTGTGCAAAAAGACTAGGACGTTTCCCTGGCATACGAAACAGCAAAATAAGTAAGCTGAACGCAGATGTCATCGACCATCGTTTTAAACAAACATATTTCTATTTTAGTTTTTAAATAAAAGAGGTGCATGTTTATGTCTATTATTAAGTGGAATATATTATGAGAAAAAAAGGAACAAAATCCATGCTTCCAAGTCACTTGTCAGCAATGTCACATGCATAATTTAGAAATGGATATGTTAGATGTGAAGCTTTCGGTCAATAACCCATTCACTGGAACCGGATAGCCTGCTAGGTATGTGGCAATATTCTCAAACAGCTTGTTCCCGTCAGGGCTGCTATGTGAAGTGGTAACATGATGTTCCAAAGCACACATGATGATCTGCTTACAGTACATGCACCATGCATGTTCATGAAATGGAAATTCAATGAGCCTTTAAAACAGCAGGTGGAAAGATGTTGCATTATTCAGGATCGCTGCATGTTTGGTTGGTAAAATAAACCTTGTTCTGTTACAGAATTAGGCATAACTATTTGATGTGAAATTTAATGCCAAATACAATGCAACAATGTCCACTAGTTTTTGCAATCTGACGCTCCAGCTAACTGTTGTTAAGCTCACACACTTGATAAGGTGGCTGTAATCTTCATAACATATTGCAGTTCTTCTGTACTATATTTATAACACTGTTCCATGAACTTACAAACAATAAACTCTATCTATCTGGAATAAAGTGGGCACATTTTTGCAGAATTGCCCTTGCTAACATGAATAATATAAAAGTATGCTAAAACTTCAGCACAGTGCACGTTTATTTTGCTCAATGCACTATTTCAATGATTGCAATATGTTTATTTCCCAGTTTGCACTGTGGGCTGACACAAACTGTGAAAGGGAAGAAAATGAACTAAATGTGATTTAATCAGGCAGCATAACCTAATGACTGTAGCTGAGCCCTGGCAGGAGGCTACATCTACAAGACACCTCCATGGAGATCACGAGCAATGTCCTATGCTGGAATACAGGGAGAGTAAACTCTTCCTCCCCACAAACACGCATACAAACAAACACTCACACACACACACACACACACACACAGACAGATACATTCTCCAAATTCATCAGGAACAGTGCTGATGTCTTTTTTTCCAAGACAGCAACTACCTCCGGTAGTCTCTCTGGTTTTTCGATGTAGTACTCACATGTCACTGGCGATGGAGGAGTTCCGGGACATGGACTTGGGGGACAGCTCATAGTCGCTGTCCGAGCGGTAGAGGAAAGACTCCCTCCGCTGGCTGTGCACAAAGTTGGCCTGCAGGATGAGTCCTGACCCGGGGCTGGCCATGGGGTCCAGAGGGCTGCGTCCCGACGATGTGCCATTGTCCACATCGAAGCTGCAGAAGAGAGAGGGAAAGGACACAAGAGGGGAATAAATGTACGGTTTCGGGTATTAATGTGAAAGAATGTGTAAGCTTTGCATGTACACTTCATTTATGCTGATTATGCCCGCTGTGGACTCTGAGCTGCATGTGATCCACTGAAGAAATATGTTGAATTATTTGAGGCACACAACAGGTCCTGTAACTTGTAAGCACACATGACACTGCCTTCATAAGTCAATTAAATAAACTGCAATTAAATCCGGCAGTTAACTGAAGCAATTCATATAACTGGGTTTACGAGGTGAGAGGGGAGAATACATTACAGTGACCCTATTACTCTGAATTGAGGTTCAAATACAGCTATTCATTCTTCTTTTCGGACTATTACAGGTCCCTTAAGAAGTTCTGTGGATCTCACTCAGTATATCTCAACCCCATCTCTCTATAATGTCGGCAGAGTTTCAAACACATGGCAAACAGTTTACATTTAATTTCCATTGGGTTTGCCAGACAAATTAGCTATACATTTCTATAAGCTGTAAGTGAGCTGTCTGAGGGGATTCGTATGGAAAACGAAGCACTTTCAATGCAGAATAGAAAACAAAATATAGTTTCTTTAGTTTGAGAAGACTGCATTTTAAACAAATCACTGAAACCAAAAGGGGTTCTGCCACAGTGACACAAACACTTCTTTATCCAAAATGTTGTGACTGTGAATTGCCTGTTGCCTAATATGACCTCCAGTGCTGAGCTTTAAGCCTCCAGCACCAGAGGACCTCCTGACGCAGAGGGGATCCCCTGCAGACGTATGTGCTGCGTCAGCATGCATCACCCAGGTGATCCTCTTAACTGCCGTTGCCTTAGTGGCATGGAAACCCCTCCCCCCCTGCCACGAGGGCTGATTTACAAACACAAATCCCCTCAGAGGGAGTCCCTGTATGCGTAGGACCCGTCATCATCACCATCATCATCATCGTCGGCGTCGACGTCAACTGCATGGTGAGTAACTCTGCCGTGCTAATCTGGTGCCCAGGTGATGGGGCTGGCCTTTCGCTAATCACGACACCAAAGCCTCTGCCTGCGTCGGAGCAGGGGAGGGAACAAGCTAATCAGACGCACAGGCTGAACCAGGCCATTGTGTTACATAAAAAGAAATAAGTTTCCACATTAAAATCGAGAACATGTTACTCTCGTGATGCTAATGTAAGAACTGAAAATGGGGCAGTTTTTAAAAATAGTTCGTTGTTAGTTTTGTCTACATTTGCCATACTTATTTGTTTGGAGTCAGGGGTAAAGCAGGTTTTTGGAGAGAGTTGTATTTGTGGACACACGGACAGTTGCAGACACCATGGGCACATAGTTGTTCTTGTTACTTTCTAGTTTTGCTTTGAGTCCACAGTTACACAGTTGGTGCCCTTGTAGCGTAGTGGCTGAAGGGTACACAGATGTCCTCACAAAGCCATGCCTACAACATCTGATGGCGAAATTAACATCACTTGGACCCTAGCAAACCCTCACGCATTTGCAGATGCCAAAAGTATAACCCCCCCCCCCCAAACAAGTACTTGATTGAAAACATGTCCATGCACAGACACACATGTGTTCTCCACTCCAGCCTCGCTCTCAGGGAGACTGCAATGGAGTGCTGAAGAGAGACTGGCTTAAGTAAAGTTGTTCAAAAATCAAGAAAAATGCACCAAAACTAAATGCACCATTGGTGAAATTATGAATTATCATGAAGTCCAGTTAAAACCACAAAGCGTGCATTTTGTTTATTTGTTTATTCTCCCTCTAGGTTAGGCACTATGCTACTGTTTGGTCAGAGGGTGGCACTGTGCAGCTTTTGCTCCCACTGTAAGGCCAGGTTACTCTGCGTGGTACTCGGCCTATTCTGATGCCTTTTTCCCTACTGCAGAGGTCCCTGTGGACGCTGCAACATTCAGCACAACCTAACTTTAATTAGGCTCAGCTGATCGATAGTGAACCAAAGTTAGTTGAAGAAATACAGCCACACTGGGAAGGGTGCTGGTATGACAGGATTTAATAGTCTGGGTTGAGGGAGGGTATGTCGAAGTCTAGGAGCTGGTTTCTGACTCTGCTGATGGTGAGCCTCCCACAGGTATTATCACACCACACCTACTTGGTTACAGCCTGCCCTAGCCAACTCACTGGACATGCATTATAGATGACTAGGCGTTCTGTAGTGAGTATAGCCTACCACAGCCACTGAGGCGTGATCCCACGCCAAACACATGTCCCTTTCCCCACGGGATGCCACTGACAGTTTCCTCCATGCTCAAAGTCTTTGATTTCAGATAAGCAAGAGCCTCCTGATATGGTATTTTTTCCTTCGGGCGTGGACCAAATCATGCTTCGCATCTCACACTGTGTTTGTCCACACTGTACACGCATGGTTTTATAGGCTCGTTTCATGAGACAAACAAACAACAATTCAAAACCAACAGGAAGTACTTAGAATTTTTCTAAGTAATTAAAATGTTCTGCTATCAGTCAAATAGCTCTTGACTTGCCCCAAGTGTTTTGACCTTCTGGGTCAAGCTTGGTTTCCTGGACACAGGCCTAAAGAAAGCTGGCCAAGATGCTTTCTTCCCCCCACTCCCCTCACCTCATTCCTCATTCCTTCTTTCTCTGTCTCTCTACTATTCTTCTCCATCAGGGCTCAATAACTGATCAGTGAGAGTCTCCATCTGTTCCTCTGGCTCCAGGTCACCACACACTTAGACAAGAAGCTAATGTTACCCACGTCCACATGCCTACTGTATGTGCATGTATACACTCCTCTCCATTTCTATGGAATACTGTAATTACAGTTTGGCCTTTCTGATGACATATTACAGCAGAAAGCCTGACCTTGTAATCAAAGGCAATCCAAGCTATACCACGGAGGTTCACTGCTTAGTGGCATTCTATTTTTGGCTCTGTGAATCGTAATGAGACTGTTGACTGTGGGTCATAGTCTGTATGCTCACTCCAAGCAATTTTTAACCAAACCCAATGGAGTGGTAAGACTGAATGACAAAGACGATCATACGTGTTGTACCTAAACTCTGGTAATGTTTGAAAAGAAATTAAATTAATAACATACAGTACTGTGCAAAAGTTTTAGGCAGGTGTGAAAAAATGCTGTAAACTAAGAATGCTTTCAAAAATGGAAGTGTTAACAGTTTATTTTCATCAATTCTTCATAAATTAACAAAATGCAGTGAAGGAACAGAAGAAAATTCTAAATTAAATCAATATTTGGTGTGACCACCCTTTGCCTTCAAAATAGCATCAATTCTTCCAGATACACTTGCGCAGTTTTTGAAGGAACACGGCTGGTAAATTGTTCCAAACATCTTAGAGAACTAACCACAGATCTTCTGTGGATGTAGGCTTCCTAAAATTCTTCTGTCTCTTCATGTAAACCCAGACAGACTCGATGATGTAGAGATTAGGGCTCTGTGGGGGTCATACCATCACTTGCAGGACTTTCTGTTCTTCTTTAAG
>NC_137913.1:23499635-23564635 GCF_963457725.1 Sprattus sprattus
CTAAGAACATCGAAAATTTGACCAGGTTTTATCATGGCTGCCACTTAGATACTTTCAGGTAATTTAGGAACCTTTCTAAGCAAGAAAAACTGTCCAACCTCAAGGCTTTAAGTCGGAACTCGGAGCTCAAGTGGTGTTCTAGTGCAATTTCCACGTCACGCCATGCCATCGAACGCCAGCATGCTATCTTAAAGCATACAATCTAAAAGCATTCACTGGGGTTGCTACCAAGACAACTCCTCAGGAGCACTAAACTGAATTTAACTCTACAGTGTAAGATGATAGGCAACACAAAGATCTTGCAGTGGTATTGCATGGTTTGCATTCCCAAAAAGGCTTCATTTTTTCAAACACCCATTACAAAAGTAGAGGTGTTTTTATGATATTATAACATATCAGTATAGTTTGCGATACCAGTATTTGAAAGAGTAAAACATTCTTCTTCTCTGGTTCACAGTGTGTGATGATATTCTGGAATAGAATGTTCTTTTGTTAAACCAATATATTTCAGGATGCTCAGACAGTTATGGCCCACCAACTAGAACTACTTTGAAAAGACAACAAAGGCCATAAAGCACTCAAAGCACTAAAAGCACTAAACCACTAATCATGCTCCTGGGCCAGTTAGCAGAAATCCATAAACTGCATCAAATTCAGTAGATCGGTGTATGTAGTTTCAAAACACTACAATACTGATCCCCACATATGTGTTGTAATCTTCAAAGCCCCTACCAGTAGTCTAGACAGAGTGGAAAAAAGGCAGCATGAATTACAGGAACAGGATTATCAACATCTGACCAAGCAAAAATCATGTGGATTTAATGTACCTTGGCGTCCCCAATCGCAGACTAACACAGCCCATTGCATGCAGTTCTCTCATCAACACAGTTGTGGAGGTTATGCTCTCTGACCCTCTCTGACCCCTTCTCTCCTACACACACACACACACACACACATTCCCTCCAATTACACCCCCCCCACACACACACACACCTACACACACACACACACACACACACACACACATAGACATTCCCTCCAATTACACCCCCCCCCACACACACCCACACACACACACAGTCTTTCAGGCATGACTGAGCCTCATCTTCGGCCTCATTTCATTCAGCAGAGCAGCCCATTAAGTGTGACCTGCGGCCTGTTAGGTTAAGAGTGGAGTCTCCTGACGCAAGTTCACACAGACTGCATGGCAGTGCCGCGCCAGTGCCCTGGATGTGGCACCCTGTCCGGTAGAGTGCCTCTCCAGGCACTCACGCTCACTGCGTAATGTCCTGTACCTGGTGCACCGCGGCAGTGGAGCCAAGGGCATCGGTGGGCCAAGATGTGCTTTTGCAGCTGAAGGAGGGTGGAGGAGGGGGATAGAGAAGGGTCGGGTGGTGCTGTCAGCATACGGCACATGGATGAAAAGTGGGATCTGACGTCTATTGTCAATGTTCTGTGAGTGGAAATGGGCCTGTGTGTATGTGTATGTGTGTGTGTGTGTGTGTGTGTGTGTGTGTGTGTGTACTGTCACTCCCTTTCTGTGTAACTTCAATGCTCCTATTCTCTTCCTTACAGTAAGTGCTACCACTGTGATTGCACAAAATCACTACCTAGCCACTCACAAGGAAACATCCGGAACACCACATGCTGAACTCCAGGGGTGGTTATCATTTCCTTTATTTGTCAATCCTCCCTTCCTTCCTTCCTTCCTGCCTTTCGTTCTGTCCTAGCACCTCCCCTCTGATAAATACGTCACGGAAACGAGGAAGGAATGCAGCGTGAAGAGAGGAGTCAAGGACAGACACACATGAGAAATGAGATGAGCTTGCTTACTCACGCATCACTATTTAGAGACGTCAATAACTGATGATTCAGCAGCATCACCTCTTACTAGACTTTACAGACCTGTTATTCGTTATAGCATAACATTTAAAAAAAAAAAATCAAAATCAATCAAAATATACACTATACTGTAGCATGTGTCATTGTTATCAGAGAGGCAACACAGAACCATTAGGGTTGTTGCAAAAATGTGTACTTCCACTGACCCAGGTCTACATATCACTTTATAATTTGTTCTTTTATAATTAATTTCGTTCATAAACCGCTACACCGTATTTTAAATTGAAGGTTGACAGATGTGAATGGGAATTTTTATACCACACACATTGCAAAATCATACAGGCTCCGATCTGGAGTCTTGTAACCACAGACATAAGATCAATCTCTAAAAAGACTTCCACGTAGGATGCTCTTGTGTTTCCTAACTTCTCTATCCTCTGTCCTCCCTCCTTGTTCCTCGTCTGCTCTGGCATTAACTAGAGAAACGACACATTCATGACGTCACACTTTGAATGATTTCCGGGGCATGAGCTGGAGGAGCGGGGAATGAGGACAAAGGGAGGCATGCAAATAACGGTATGGGATGCAGTTTAGGGAAGAAGGGGGTTGTGGTGGTTGTGGGGATTTGTACTGGAGTACTATCACTATTATTATTTATAAGTTTATTTTTTTGCCTTTTTTCAGATAGAATAGCGGTAAATGACAAGAAATGAGTGGGAGAGAGAGATGGGGGTGTAATTCAGAAATGGCCGCGGTTCGGACTCAAACCCAGGTCCCCAAGTGCACCTGGACCCGTATGTGGTTGGGATGCTATCACACAGCTCCTCATTGGAGTGCTATTATTAAGATGCAGAAGGCACAATGCCTTTACCATCAAAGCTCTTTCACTGCATGACAAAATAGTGTTCAAGATCCATGAATCGAATTAGGGTCGTTTAGTCTTTCAAAAATAACAGGAGGCATATGATTGGTTTTGGGGAGTTGCTAGGCAGCTGTGCACATTAGTGCTGGTTGAGCTGCCAGGTTGAACAGAAGCAGACTGCGCTTGTCTGTACAGTGCGCCCTGTGCCTCTGCTTCCCCACATTCCTGGTACTCTGTCTCTCCCTAGTGGTCAAACACTGGAAAATAGGTTAATTGGATGGAATGTTTACAAAGTGTATTTTTTGAGTTCACCAGTTTGTGCTGATAGAAACTAAACAATACAGCCATTTGGTTCAATAAACACTTGACTTGAAATGACTTCTCTAGTAAATTATGACAGGAATCATCAGGTGCTGAATGTATACATAAAATGTAGTTGATTGTTCCTTATTGCTGGTAGTTCTGGTATTCTGCTCCACATCACACATATAGAACCCACACCCAGACTAACACACACACACACACTTGCTATGAACACAGATAATCAGGAAGTCTTTCATGTGGTCCGGCACTGACAGGCTATAATCATCATACCTCAGTGTTCTCTGAGGATACAGTCTGGAAACTCGTCATTTACAAAAGATTGCCTTTCTAACAGGCCAATCAACAAGCTCAGGGGAGTGGTTTGGGTGATGACAAATACAAAGTGAAGTCATTTGAAAGCCCAGTTTGAAGTGACACTGCAACTGAAAAGGACACAATAGGATGTGGATTGAGTTCAAGCAGGAACAATTTACCAAAAGCTTTGCTATGCCTGATGTTGTGAGGATACATCTAAATTTAGATCTATTGAATTTTGATAGACAAATATCAACAGCATTGTTAATCAAACCAAACCTCTCAAATGTGTTCATACAGGTGTTTGATGATTTAATGAATGATATTTATTAAGCGTGATATTGAAGGAAAATACGGAAATACTAAAAGAGATGGGAAGAGGTGGAAATAACAAATGAAAGTGCATAGCACATGAGCACAAATATGATCAGGTATACATCCCAGCAGGTTTGATGAATTTCAGATTCAGACATTATTCCCTGAGTGCACATACAAATATAATAATATAATAATAATAATAATATATTTTACTGCCTTAACCTCCACAAATTGAACATAGACTCTATCTGCAGCTTTGCAAGTTGCCAGTTAGTGGGTCTATAACTACCTCGATTTTCCTGTCAACTGAAGGGTTAAAATAAAGCCAGTCATAAAAGCGCAAAACACACAGACAGCCAACGCTTTCAATTGACAGCCCTCAGCTCCATACATTAAGCCCCAGTATCTGTGAGCTGTGCAGCGGGGGCTTCTTCCCCTCCTCCCGCCCACACACCGCCGCTTGTGGACACTGCACATTGATCGGAGGATCAGCTGAGGTGAAATTTATGATTATTGAGCATGGTCTACAGAAGAACACAGGTATCCTCTCAGGATGACTCTAATGGCCAGGGCTCAGTCCTGACCTCCCACGCAGTCAGCGCTCACTGGAGCTAGAGACAGACGGTTAGAGGGGCAGGGGTCACAGACAAAGCAAGGGCAGAAAACGCGATTCCTTGTTTCCCAATACTTTTCCTTTTCACAAGCTTTGTGCCGCAGGACGTTCATATAGCTTTAGTGTGTTGTTCAGCTGGGGATTGTTACATTGCCCTGGTGAAGATATATATGGGCACAGTCTCTTTTCACTCTAGCACGCATCCTCAAAATAACAGCATGATCATGGTCTTTAATATGCTGATCTAAAGCACATTGTATCATATCATGACACTGAAAAGCACCACCAGGAGTACTGCACTACACCAGAATGAGATAATGAGTCTATTCGTATGACAAAGGATGACATAATTTTTATCAATTGTGCTAAAAAATGTAACAAACACATGTTGGGCAGAGCAAAGGAAATATGTAGCATGCAGATGCCTCACACAGTGTATGAGCGCACGCCTCACAAGCTGAGACTGAGCCAAAGGAGAAGCAGAACAGAATGGAACAGAGCTCGACACCTGCCGACAGGAGCCCAAATAGGAATAAACAACAGGTTGCCAATGGACACCGGTGCAAAGCGCAGGGAGTTCATTACACTGTGTTATTTGTCTGCTCCATAAACATAATAAGACACAAATAAGCACCGTGTTCTGTTGAGAGTTGATTGGTGGTGGTGGTGGTAGCGACGTTGCCGTGCAGAAATCTGACCCTTACGGACCTCTCATTTGCCACTCGTACAGTTGTGTACCGTAGTTATTGACCCACACCTGTGCTTCACTGGACCGTGCAAACAACTCTTTCACTTTCCTTTTTTTCCTCTTGCTCTCTTTATCGTTACCTCTCTTTCTCACTCCCTGTTGGACGTGTATAACGCTATCACAGGAATGCCACATATTTATCCTGTACCATTTCCAGGATTTCAGGGCAAGTCCTTTAGCAAGCACTCTACTGCTGTGTTTCCTTATACAGAAGGATACTTACAGATAAGCAGGAATCCAACAAGAAGAGGACCTTTGAAGGCTCCCAGTCTTACCTAACCTCTTGAACACACACACACACACACACACACACACACACACACACACACACACACACACACACACACACACACACACACAGACGCTAGGATTAGCTTCCAGTTTTGCCTACCTACAGTATAACTGCAAAGAATTCCCTCATGGGCTGGGTGTTGCAGTCCCCTGTCTAAATTCATGACATGCAATGCAGTTACACACAGAAACCCTCAAAATCTAACCTCAGCTCACATCCATCATGACTTAAGATCCAGGTTTTTAAAGAAAAGTTGCTACACCACATATGACACTACCAAAATGGACACACAACACAATCACAACAATCTCTTATTTCTAAATGCCTCTAACAACTTTATAGGAGGCTACAAAAAGTCTCACACACAGAGGCAAAGTAGATGGCTTCACGACCCCAGAACACTCCAAAAGACTACAGTGGACTTTACCATCTCTTCCGAGGTTTGATGTCGATGGGCTTGTTGATAGCAAACGGAGAGCCATTGCTACAGGCATGCCGGTAGCGTGCGATTCTCTCCAAAGAGAAGAGGTCAGAGTTCACAGGTAGGCTCATTTTACACTGATAGGAAGCAGCTATGCAAACGGCCACGTCAAAACGTCAAACATCCACAGCAAACACCACCAAGCTGACTGTCTTCCAGCTTCTAGAGAACAGACAAAAGACTGAGCTAGGACTTGCTCACAGTGACTGGTGAGCAGAAAAGTAAGCATCAATGAATTAACAGGGAGGGTGGAGGAAAGAGAGAGAGAGAGAGAGAGGGAAAGAGAGAGAGAGGGGGAAAGAGAGAGAATGAGATGAGTAGAGAGAAAGAGAGAGGTAGAGAGAGTGAGAGGGGGAAAAAAGCAAGAGAGAAAACAGGAGAGAGGGAGGCAGAGAAAGAGACAGAGAGAGAGAGAGAAACAGGGAGAAAGCAGGCTCAGCTGGACGTTATATAGATCACTTTAGGCACACAGCCCTGAGAGGTGGGATAATTGGAGCTGCGGTCCTGTGCAGGACGGTGAGGGGAGAGAGGGCGGGAGGTGGTGCGCTTACACCGGTCTCTGTGAATTACGGTTGATTTTACCTCAATCACGTAGCTGCTCAAGAAGGCTTTTATGTCCTCATTAGCAGAACCTAATGACACAAGCGAGCATGACGCACTTGAGGAATAAAACTAATAAACAAGAAAAGCTAGGCAGCCATTTTCAGTCTCTACTCACCCACTTTGTCTTTCTGCGCTTGTGCGCCGTGCTACACTGGCAGCAGTACACACACACAATAATGATGTATGACCAAGCTGATAAAAACCTGTTTGGAACACCTCGACGTGAAAGACTGAACAATATGGCCCTTGTGGCGAGCATGAGAGGGAGCCACGTGAGTTTGAAATAACATCTGATGACTGTAACACCTGACAAATGGGGCGGCGTGAAGGCAAACAGAAACCCATAGCCCGACACCTAAGGATCAGCTGCGGAAACAGATGTGGGTAACACAGAGACGGGGATAACAGAACCCAGCTCCTAGCTTTTCTCATTATGCAGGCCAGGACGAAGGAGTGAAGGCAGCCAGTTACTGTAGTTCCACCGTGAAAGAGAGAGAGAGAGAGAGAGAGAGAGAGAGAGAGAGAGAGAGAGAGAGAGAGAGAGATTTCCTTGGACAAATAAAACCTTTTTTTTTAGGTTGAGCTTCTTTTCATTCCATTTTTATTGAGTTGGTGTAGTGTTACTCTTTTTTTTGTGGGATGGGGGTTTTGTGGTGGGAGGGCTGAGGAGGGCATTGATAGAGTCCACCTGTTTTACTTGGATACGATTCTGCTTCAGTCGCTTTAATTTGTGCCCACAAGGAGACAGTAGAGAAACATGGACATGACACGCAGAAAATACTGCACTAGGTGGGCGCACATGCTTTAGTGTGCTGTGTGTGTGTGTCTGTGTGTGTGTGTGTGTGTGTGTTTGCTTGATCTGGTTAACAGTGAGGTTAAAAGGCAATTTCCCAACTAATTGCTTTAATTTACCACTGGCTGCTCTCTTCATGGAGGATTTGCATAAGAGCGTCTCCATTTCACGCACATGGTTTGCTAAACATCACAGTTCAAAAAGCTTAATACACAAAATAATGCTGTGATTTACATGACGCTGTAATATACTGCATAACACTGAGAGAGAGAGAAAGGGAGAGAGAACAGAAAGAGAGGGAGAGGGAGACAGAGAGAGAGAGACAGACTGCTGAAAAGGGCTTCAGAGCGCATCTCATTGTTCCCTCAGAAGTGTCTCCTCACTGTTGCCATGCAGACTGGCAGGGTCAGGCTTAAATCCAATTATTATCAGAGGTTTATGTCCTATAGAAGTGGACCAGGTGCAGCAGGAATCACAAAAAAGAGGAAGCCGGGACTGCAGTGCATGCGTGTGGTCCTCACAATGGGACTGTATTTCATTGCATTTTCAAACCCTGGCGTTTCTCCCACCGCTTGCCTTGAGCACGAGGGATTGCACAGGGTAACCAGAGCCTAGACAAACAAGCTATTAATTGTGGTCAGTATTAATCATCTGATAAGCTTATCATCTTGGCTCTGTTACACACATCAGCCTCTGCTTGTCTAAACTGCAGTCGCAAACAGCTATGACAATGGGGATGAGGTGACCACGGTTGAGCTCACCTGGGTGTTTATGCACAGCAGAACCTTCTAACGCCACTAGGGAGTGCTACTCAGCTCTGCTAGTGTGCGAGACTGTACCAGTGGCTGTCAATCTCTCTGTCTCTGCTGGATCATGGTGCAGATCTGGGCGGCCATGTGACTACTATGCCAGGCTGGGTGGAGCCGTAAACCCTTTAAGAGGATAAGGAGTCTAAACTTACTACATCACTCTGTTTGTTCCACAACGGCGATGCAGGAGACATATTTATCGACGTGCGTAAAACACTAAAACATCCATCATTTTGTCTAAATGTTGCTGCAGCCACATCCGATACCTGAGCGTATCTCTATACACAGCATGTCAGAATTATCTGTGTAAACTCTTGAAAACAAAAAAGAATAATCAGTAGGCACCTGGTGGTACAGCAGGCAGACCTTAAGGCTATACTTTCCGATCAGAGCAATTTAGCATCAGGCATCTCTCCCTTAGCAAATCAAATGTTGGGGAAGCGTACCTCCTCGCCCTGGTGGGCTTTGTCTTCTCCTTCTTTACAAAGTGGATGGACGCGTTCCTCCTCCTCATGTTCACCCTCTCTCCCTCTCTTTCCTGAGGCCGTTGTGGTGATTCGTGGCAATGCGTTGTGCCGTGTGTTTGTTCGGCGGCCCCAAGGGAGCAGGGCTGAATGCCGCCTCTCCCTCATTGGCCCTTTAGCTGAGGGACATTTGTTGGGGAGGCTGATGTGCTTATGACGCGCTCTTCGCCACGTCTGAGGCGGAGGCTAAGTCTGTGGCGGGCTTAGTGACGCCCTGGAGTAGCCTGAGTGAGTCAGACACACCCCACCCTCCACCCCAAGCACCTGGGTGTCACATCGGGATGCCCCCCCAGCCAGTGAGAGTACTCCTCAGATGACCCTCAGAGAGGGTCTCAGACTGGTCTGATCCTGTTTAAAATACACCGTCACCTTTTCTTGAACTGGGCATTCCTATAGGGCCTCTTTACATACAAGACCTCTTGAAATGCAATTGTATTATTAATAATTATTCCTTATAGAGTCTCTGAGCATATAATACACATTTTCTCCTCTGCGTCTTAAAGGGTTGTGTGATGATTGCTCTACATTCAGTAATTTGTGAGCTGTTTGCAGCCAAATACAGAACAAGCCTTTATTTGGATAGGAGGCTGCCACTACAGCTCCTCCATCAGATTACCCTACTCTATAATACACAAAGTATTGTTCAGAGGATGAACAGCTGGTCACAGAATCCACCATGCAATAAAATATGAACTATGTCACAACCCTGTGTTCTAGTGTTTTGCGGAACCTCTTGAGCAGACTTCCAAAGAGAATTCCTTTTCCAGAACAGTCGATGCCAGAAGAAAAGATGAAAATGCTGGAAAACCGCTAGATCTTAATGCAGAGGGCATTTGGGATGCATTTACTTTTAATACCCATCATTTGCATACATGAGCAGGAAAATGGGCCTCTGCGTTCTGAAATACACTCCGGAGGTTCAAAGCGCTGCGGTTTGCTGACTTGCATTTGTAATCAGCACAACCTACTTGAGTACTAAATAACAAAAGTTGCTTTTACAGACTACTAATGCCCACTTTGAAAAATCCAAAACACTGTCATTATAATGAAGTCAGAGGAATCAAACCGCTCCGCTGGCAATCACTGATTAAAAACCTGCGACCCAGAGTGCTCAGAATATAACAATCAGGAGGTTACATTCACACAGAGGCTTCACTTTGCCTTTAACAAATTGCAAAACATGCACTACACATTTAGTGACAAGAATGTATTACGCAACCTTGAATGACAGGACCAGGCGCAGGCCGTAGGGTCCATCTGTCTGGGTAGCATCAGATAATACTGCATTGTTTTGGGCATCTCTGCGTCTCATTAAAGTGGCAGATACTCATTTTCAATACGTTGAGACTCCCTTATGCTGCCGGAAAATATTTGTGCCTTTACATTGGTCAATACAAGACAAGCTGAAGTGTTTGATTGGGCTAGAGTAATATGTTGCCAGGGTAAACACTGCATTTTGTCATATGCTTCGCTCTGACTATGTTGGTTTCCATGACTGGAACGTTTCCATGTTAGCAAATGGTTTCCATGGAGGCTGCGAGTAAAGGTCTTTCTCTCTCTCTCTCTCTCTCTCTCTCTATCTCTCTCTCTCTCTCTCTCTCTCTCTCTATCTCTTGTAGGATTCAAAATAATCACCACCATCATATTATTATACTGAAAACATTCCTAATTCCTCTACATAAACAACTGGATAACATGGCATCCACTGCATTGGGAGTGAAAATAGCCACTTACTGTTCCTTCTGAGCTTTCATAGCAAAATTGAGAGACAGGCTACAAAAGGACAGGCACTGCTCTCCTCTGAGCAACCCAACACACTTCACCTTACCCAACAATGCAGTTTCATCATCAGTTCAAACCGTCAAAGACCCAATGGTGGAACTTACCTAGAAAAAAGGGAGAAAAAATAACATTAGCCATGAACATCACACTTCACCACAACCTTTATTCCTGTCATGTCACAGCATAATGTCATACACGCAGCGCATACAACACAGCAAAATACCAGGAGATTTGAAACGCTCTTGGCAAGCCTGAAAGCCTTGTGGGTCCCACTGGAATGGGGTTTTGTGGCATAATTAGGTTGACTGTCTGATTTAATGTGTTTATTTGCCATCTCTCCAGTGACCCCAATCGTGGAGAGCGACCCCTTTGTTCTGACAGGAAGGCTTCAATGGCAAGACAGAGGCGCCGCATTGTTTGGGAATAACAGTGACGCAAGGACGAGGAAGTCGTGACTCAGTCAGGGCCAAAGAGAGAGAAAGAGAGAAAGAAAAAGAAAAAACAATACACAACAACCCTTCAACATGAGTGTGTGTTTACTAAAGGTATTCACTCGGCCTCATACTGTAGCTAGAGCTGGCATTCAGTGGTGTATTTTATGTGGAAAGAGCTCACATGAAAGAGGCTTGGATATACAGTACACTGCATGGGATTCATATTTCGGGATAACCACTTTTCCATTATTGTTTTAGGGTTTAAGATGAGTAACAAAATGTATGTCATCCTTAGAAACCCTACTTCTCTCTTCTTTAAAGAGGCGTTAGACAAAAAAAACTACAGTACCAATCACTCAAACCCTTTTTCACACCAGATTTGTCCTCACTGAGCACTACATGAGGGACACCAGGATGGCTGAGTGCTTGACTTTTTCAAACCTCTCAAGAGGTAGACATCTTGAATATTACATCCACTCTTTTCCTTTGGGGGTTTCTCCTGGCAGAGGTTGATCTCCAGCCCTGTTAAATTACTTTCTGTAACAGTCATTGGATTTGGAGCTTGCAGTAATGAATAGTTTACACCAGCTGTATCCCGGATGACCCATGGGGAAGACAGGGGCTGGGTTTGGTGTCTGCTGAGTTGCCCACTCACTCTATAGAAAAATATATTGAGTTCACTGATAGTAAGCACTATCAGACGTCAAAACAACAAGGAGACTTTGGACACTACAGTGCAGGTAACCTAGCAATGGCAATGGCAATGAAACAGCTTACTTTTGGCAAATAAATAGGCCTAAATTCCTGTTACAAGGAAACAATTGTGATATTTAGCACAAAAGCTGTAAATATTTTCCATGTTTTACAAAAGTTTAATGTGTCTTTCATTTCATCACTCATTCAGATTGTAGAGTGGAGTGAGCATGTAGGTATGTCCTTGTACAGTCTGTGTAGGTATGAATGTTTTTTTACATGGTGCATGACAAAATCAAAAGGTGAAAAGGAGAGAGAGTATGTATGGGGAAGACAGCGCATTCAGTCAACATCCTGTGGTGAACCTTAAGCAGAAGGCATTTTAGTAGCTCCATTCCCGAGAGACAGTTCAGTGAGAACACCTTTCCTCTATGCAGAAGTCCATAAAGGATAGACGTACGTGCTCGTTCAACTACAAAAAAGTACACAACCAGCCAAAGCGTAGGAGGATATCAAGGAGGACAAGCCGTCGAGGAGTCACTCACTTCCCTGTATCTGACATGACAGGATTAAAATCCTTTAATCCATTTTCACATCACTGACGTACCTCGAGTCGTTACAACATGCGCTAGTGTTCCTGCTGCTTTGATTTGTGCCGCACTGTTGATGTGCCATATGTATTTTTTTGAACCGCCATTTATTCTTTAGCTCCTTACTAAAGCAGAACGAAAGCTGTGAAGAGGAAATGCAGGGGAATGTTCCTGCCTAACATATCAAACGAGCCACAACTAATGTGCGGTCTGAAGTCTGGGTGAGACATGCTGACAGATCCATTGCATAACAGCACTTCTGGACCGGCTCACTGAGGCCGGTGGCGATCTGTCATCTTGGAACAGAGGCTTGGAACGATGTACTGTACAGCCACCCGCATCAAATAAATTCTCATATTAATTAGATTAACGGGCTGAGCCAAGCCAAATCCCATCAGATATAGAAAGATGGACAGATAGATAGATAGAGAGATGGAGATGGAAAGAGAAAGAGAGAGAGAGCAACACTGTGTCGAGTCAAAGTCATTTGCAGCACTGTAGGGGGTGTGAGACCCCCTGAATCTCCCCCCTCCCCCTTTTTGCTGCCCGATGGTAATGAAGAGCTTGTGCGTCAGCAGCAGGTGAGGTGTCTAGTCTACATCCAAAGATGGATGTAGTGTGTGTGTGTGTGTGTGTGTGTGTGTGTGTGTGTGTGTGTGTGTATATGTGTGTGTTTCCGTGTGTGTATGGTGAGGGAAGAGGGTGTCTCTTTAGACTGTAGCGGGCAGATGCTGCTGTGGCCAGAATCACAGAGTAATCTCCAGCTTCACACATCACCGCCTGGCAGGGAAGCGTGTGCGTGTGTCTGTGTGCGTGTGTCTGTGTGCCTGTGTGCGAATGCATGGGTATGTGTGTTTCTCCATTTCTGCCCTTGTGTGTTTTTGGGGGGTGGGGTTGGTGCTGTCTGCTCCCAGTGTTCTGAAGCATTCTAAAACTTAATTCCAACACCCCCCCACCCCCCCCCCCACGCACACACACACACACATTTCTCCCTCCTCCTTTCCCCAAGCTTGACTTGCTCAGTGAAGTCATTTGGAGTGGAGCAAATGAATTAGAGTTTGGCCTGATTAGCTCTTGATGAGATACTTCTCTCTCTTTTGGGAGCCCAGACCCAGCTTCTGTTGCTTTGTAACGTCAAAGGCAAGGACTATGGCGGTTGGATGCTTGCATATGATATCCAAGATTGAATGGCATTATCTTCAGGTGTTTGCTATAAATGGCACACTTGGCATGATGCATGGGTCACAGGAATACTGGTTCTAAAAATACCCTTCTGATCCTCCTACTGCTCCTCACAGAGAGATAGACTAAGGCATGGATCCCACAGCACTGTGTGAACATCTAGCCTACATGTTTCATGTTTCAGTGTAGAAGTTATTCAGGGGCTGAATACAGCGTGAAAACACATCATATTTATATTCTGTTATATTCTGTTTCTGGCCTTACGTTATCTCAAAATGTGTGATGTACTTAATCATTCATTACACACCAAAACCTGTTACTAGAAGTGCTGAATGTTTGTTTTTGGGCCCCTAGTCATGTACTTACTGTTTAATTAATAAGAACAGTGCATTTCTTATGTAGTCAGCAGGCCTACTTAGGCTGGGGTATGGTTGGGGTTAGTATAAGATGACAATATGCACTTACACAAGAAGTGCATTATGCTAAAATCCTCAGTAATTAATAACACCATGAAACTTCACCTGGGGACACTTCATAGAAACTGGGGCTATTGTTAATCAGTTCAGCAGATCACCATTTACTCGCACAAAGCTCTTTACCTAGTGCTTTTATAACCTCCTCCGTGAGTGTGCTGGGTCACACACGAGTGTGCCTCAACAAGGCAGAGGTGTGATTTCATCTTGGTTGCTCTGAGCCCCTATCCTCCCCTCCCTGACCTCATATCTCTCCTAGAATCTTTTGTGTCTGCAGACTTTTGGTAACTTATAAAAGCTTGGAGCGGAGCGAATCACCATGGATACTCCTGCTTTCCCACTTGTGCGAGGCCGAGGCTTACTCAGTGGGCTGAAGAGTGTTTGTTAATTCCATTAGTAGGGCTGCATCCAAACACTATTATAAAAGCATCCCCCGCTGAGCTAGAGTCCTTCACAAGTACTCCACCGGTATGGGTCATTCATTCATGCATCTAAAAGGGCCTGAATAAATAGGCCACAAATCAACTTTATTATGTAAGGCTTCTATGGCTGTGGCCCCTTTTAAGGTGAGTGCTCAGACTGAAAAAGCATTTTTCTTTTTTAAAGTATTGTATTTCGCTGTCTGTATAGAGTATAGGTGGTGCTGAAATGCCACAGATGGGGGGCTCCAACACTGCTCAGGGAAGAGTGCTTTTAAAAGAGTCCACATGGATGATAGAAGATCCTGAATCACTCAACCTTCAATGCACACAAACATGGACACAAACATGGACACACACACACACACACACACACACACACACACACACACACACACACACACACACACACACACACACACACACACACCAAATTCAACAGGGGCTGGCCGTCAAGCGGCTATTGCAGAATCTGTCAGCTCCAGATTCTCTGGGGTAATCTGCTCTGGGGGCCTCAGAGAGAAAACCCAGCAGAGGGCCTCCTCTACTCCCCATACACAGGTGTCCCCCAAACACCAATGACACTGAGCTCTGATTATGAGGCCCAATTAATACTGCTTCTCCCATCACTTTTTCTCCTCCTCCTGCTCCCTCATCCCTCCTCCCTGGCTTCCATTGCTGCCGCTCCCTCGTCAGTGGAGGGGCCCCGGTGGCAGACGCCGGTGAAGTAAAGCACCTGTCAGGGGGCTCCTATCTGCGCCCGGTGAGGGGGAGTCTGAGTGAGTGGGGGAGCGCGATAAGTGACAGGCATTACAATGAAATCAGCATCCTAGAAGCACTGTGGAGGCTATTATCTGCAGCTATGTTTGAAGGGGAAAAGCCTCACTCACTAGGGGAAAGAGGGGTAAAAATAGCACATTAATGTGTAGTCTAACAAGTGTGACAGAGCATCTGCCTTGGAGAGTAACACTAGAGTGAGAGCTTGATGCAGAAAGCAATGCTCATTAGTTTCGATGGAGGTATTTTACCCAAGGTTATTTATTTTAAAAACGAGGGAGGTTGCTGACTATGCATGCAGGAATAGCAAGACTTAGCAAGAAAGGCCCTATGAAATGCACTTGGACTTAGGATACTAGGATACGGCACGTGATCTCTGGCATATCGTTTCACTATTCAGAGTCCTAACACTGAACACCGATTGATATGTAACATTACTGCTCTCTGCTTTAAAAAAAATGTATCCGTCAGCATGGTCCTGACGGTGAAAAATTGATACATATTTAGCAGAGAGGAGAGTGCTCTTATTTCCATTCCAAGAGGGTCACAGCTTTGAGGTGAAATTTATGTCCATATCCTCAACTCAATTTCTCAGTCCTTTGCCATTAAATTCTGGATTTGGGTCAGTGCTCCCAGTTTTTAGTTGGCAGGTTTGAGACCTGCTCCAAAGGTATTCCCTTTTAAACCTTTTTTGTTAGTTTGACACATTCCTTGTTGCACCCAATCACCACATGCAGCACATTTTATTCAGCTGCTTGATTACACCAACCCACCAGAAGTACTTCAGCTGCTGCAGTATCTAATAATACAAATGAGTTTTAAATGTCCTGCAATAGTGAGGAAAATACTTGACTTTCATAGCTATGCTAGAATTAATAGAACTAATTATGCAATTGCTTTGTGATTTAAGAAGCAACTGCATGACTAATAGACCTAAATTATAATTTAGATCTTAAGTTAGACACACTCACACACTCGGACCACTGTAATATTCCCACAGCAGTCATTTTAAATGAGGAAATGCCGATATGAGGGAAAGCAACTATCTTCCAAATGTTCTTTGGGATCGTCACATAACCATAATAGACAGAATTAATGTTTTGATAACTCCAACTTACCCAATTTGTATTGCATGAGGACAGCCAGAAAAAAGCTACAAAATGTTATGTTGTTTTATAGCCATATTTGCATTTCCAGTGGAGGTTACTTGAGAACATTTATTCCAAAAGCCCATTCCCCGCAAAAATCTTAAGAATTCCAAAGGACATCTGATTCTTCATAATTATTTGCTCTAAAAACAAAGCAGAAGTTGTCCTAGGGTCTACCTTTGGCTGGAGGCTGAGTGTGGGATCTGTAATTGCCAAGCCCTCTGTTCTGAGTGGCTTAATGCATTGTGCCTTGCCTCAGAGATTTATATTGGCCTAGCACCCTCATCCATGAATCAACTCAGGCATTTACATTTTAATGAACGGCCGAAAATATTAGTTATTAATCTATAAATTCCCTGATGGGCAAGGCAAACCTCGCAGACAGCAGCAAGATAATTGGGACACACAGTCATACACATATTATATGTACACACACACACACACACACACACACACACACACACACACACACACACACACACACAGGCAGACATCCTGTCAGGTCCTGTCAGATTAACGTATTAGTCCTCAACTCACCATATCCAGGAATGCCTCCTTAAGGGGAAACTACCCAAATCCATCATCTTCTCCTCACGCCCCATGTGGTTAAGGCAGGGCTTCATTGAGTAAAGGATTGCTAGCCAATTCTCACACAGTACGACCTCATTTAAATCCTTTCCCTTCACCAAAAAGGAGAGTCCAGAAAAGTCTTAACATCACACTGCAGATCAAACACAGCATACTGTTGCTGGGGGCGAGGTGCCCATTCAGTGCGGCGGCACCCCACACACGCCATTGCCAGAGGGCCCTATTTCCATTCAGCGAGTCTGCAATCCAAGCCCCCCTCATAAAAAAGTCATGACAAACCAGCTGGAGGACTGCTAGGAGACAAGCTACTGCTACTGAATCGGCAGTCAACACACGCGAGAGGACTGTCTGCTATGACCAAACACGTATGGAGCACGGCCACTGTCACAGAGAAGATTCCCTTGTCAGATCCAGGGGAGCGTTCCCTCACGCCGTGACGCACGCATCCAGCCAGGAGTTGGATCAGCCTCAGCTATCCGGCCGGCTCCAGTGTCACTGCTGCAGCTTTTTCCTTTTTTTTTAACCTTTTTCCGAAGAATTCTTCCGGCAAAGATTTGTAAGCCGCTCTTGCACATCCTCATGACGAAAGACGTCGGCGTGCCTCCTGCATTTTCTCGTGCTCTTCCTGTGGGCAGTCCTCCTCTTTCCCTTGACCCGAGGAGAAGCAGGGGCAGTGGCGCTCACGCGAGCCCCAGCCAGGCATGCTTTTTTCTCGGGATCCCGTCAGACCTTGGCTGGCCAGCCGTGGTGGAGGCGGTGGTGGTGGGGAGAGAAGGAGGGAGGAGGGGGAGGACGCAGAAGTGGAGCGGGACTCTCCTCGCTGACTCGACTTTCCTGAGCAGTCATTTGGACATCCTGACCCTGTAAAGCGTATCCCCGGCCTGTTGTCCCAGTATGAAGCCGCGTTAACACCAATTGATCCTCTTAGAGTGGACCACTCGCCTTAGCTCATCAGCCACAAAAGCTTCTGACATGGGAACGAACAGACAGACCGAAGGGAGGGAGGGAGGGAGGGAGCGAAAGAGGCGGGGTGGGGGTGGGGGGAGGATTGGGGAACGGAGGGAAACGCAGCTGATCTGGAGGAGAAAGAGAATGAGGTTTTGTTTTCTGCCCGTTTTTTTCCAATTGGTTCCAAAGGAAGGATTTGTCTTCGGTGCTCTCCTGCTCACGGATCTCTGTCCTCTCTGGCTCGGTGTGTCAGCACTGTGGCTGCTGCCTCTCTCACCGCAGGGAGCGAAAGCCCAGCCAGCTGAGTTTAGGGCATGACCCATCTCACACACACACGCACACACACACACATACACACACACAGGCACGCAGGCATGCGCATGAGTGGAAACACACACACACAACCACACACACACACACACACACAAAGACACACACAGGCATGCACGAGTGGAAACACACACAAACACACACACATACTTACTCCCCTCAATTTCTCTTTGAACTGTTGTCCTTGTAAACACTTTCTAACACTGGAGATGAATAGTTATTTACAAGCTGCACAGTAGGTACTGTACTGATTACTGATTATTTACAAGCTCAATTCCATATCAGTCCAGAAGAATACAATCTCACATTTCTTCATCAGTTCTGAGAAAATGAGAGAATTCTCTTTGCAAACATGTATTTGTATGAGGACTACAGAGAAATCGCAGTGCTTACAATTTGGAAATGTCTGCATTATGTAAATTGGCCAAAAGTAAACACTGAAGCAATGTGTCCCTTTGATGATAAACCGATTGACTCTTGTCTTAAGTCTCTTCCCAGGACAACAAACACTGTGATGTAAAATAACTACCCGCATAAAGGCCCGCTATAAGCCGATATTTCACACAGCCTTTGCAACAGACTCTTTAGAACTCAACAATGCGATAGTGACATTGCGATAGTATCCACGCAGGCAGGGAAAAGCATTACAACAATTCAACATCCTTCACACAATCAGCATCGGAGTAGGGGATGTTTTCATTCGCGATGAAACGAGAGGAGAGGTGCGGATAATGTGCTGGGGTGCGTAAGCCGGGGTGGCTATCGCCTGGCAGCCTGCCACAGGCAGCAGAGGTCTAAAAAACAGGATCCGCTCCTGACGCTCACACACACATATCCTGCTTTAAACAGACGTCAATGCTCCCTCCTCCTGCCAAAGCCCGCTTTTGCTAAGTCACTGCCACAAGTCCATTAGCCACACACTTGAACATGTTTTCAAAAGGATGATACAACACTATAGAGGCAGCGTGTCTATTTTTAAGAGAAAACAGAGCTAAAAACAGATGCTCGGGTGGTGGGGATCAAATACAGGGTGAGCCTGGTTAGGAAGAGTAAAAATAGCTTTATGCTATGTGTGAGTGTGTGCGTGTGGGTATGCTTATATAACAGGTACAATGTCGGGTGATATCCAATCTGTCTGTCCTGATAAGCTGTCAGTAGTCATTGTGAAATGATGGGAAAATCCTAGAAATAACCCTGTGTGGTTTTAAGTACAGTTCCAGATACGGATCAGGCCCGGGCCCGTTCCGGATCTGGCTCGCTTCCACCACCAAAAAAAGGATCTTTTAAAAGGTTGCACCATTTAATACCCCTGAATCCCTGAATTAACTAAATGTCTTTCCTCCATGTTCACTACAGGGTCTCACTGAAGTCCAATATATGTGAAATGTTCAACTAATTCAATATGGAGTGATGATGGAACATAATACCATCAATCAAATCTGACAGTCCTGCAAAATAAGGTCCCAAGCCCTGTATAGTATTTCACATGTAACAAGGTTACCCAGCTGGCACATTGCTGCCAGTTCAGTATGTAGTCACTGTATTCCCCTCCCATGGTACAGAAATCCCTACAAGCCCCAGTTTATGCAAAGAAATTGTGCAGAAATGTGAAATGCTATTGTGTGGATTAAACATTTCCTAATAATCACAGTCAAATTAATTAAAGCCATTATTCTGTTGAATGTGTGATTCATTTAAATGTAGTTTATTGCACATCCCTATCTATCCCTTATAACAGAGTTCCCCAAAGCAGGTGGAGATAGCTGTTTGTAACGCATCAACAGTCTGTAACCACCGGCAATCTCCTCCACCATCTGTCAGAGTGAGTTTCTGTTTGTCGTGAGGATTGCTTCAACAAAAACATTATTAATTAAGTTAAGTCAACATTATGTACTCTGGCCAAAGCAATGACTTAAATGTAATGACTATGACTACACATGCATCACTAATGGTGTGGTTATGAACAGCACATGGTCTCCTTGAGAAGACCCACTCTCGGTCTGGAGTAGGAGGCCCTGTTGGTGTGGTGTGGCGCTATGCTACACATCTCTGGGCTAACTTCTCCGTGGGTCCCGCTGGGCTTCCATTCACCCACCCATTCACACACAGACACACACACAATACACCCCGTTTGCTTTGTAACACCAGTCCAAAAATAGACCCTGCGCATTGCACCAGCATTGTGTCATGATCACTCTCTATGTCTATTTGTGTCTTAGCAAATGTGTTTTAGTGCACATTATTTTTAATGTGCTAAGACAAAGACAGTGTAGAGTTGATCATCTATGAAAGTACGTGTGCTGCTGCGCTGACAGGGACACTAAACCCCCTTAAAAATAACTGTTTGGTATTCTTTTGCCTGTTTACAGGTTAAAGATGCTATATAATGCAGTGAGCAGAGCTGACATCAGCTTAATGCTGGGCAAAGGTGAAACAAGCTGCCAAGTTTACTATGTATGAACAGCAAAGGCAGTAGTCTTTGTTTGCTCGCTAGCATATTTGAAATCAAAAAACACAGTTAGTCAACTCAAAATCAAATCTGCATAACTGTTCCTATGTCATATTTTCCACACAACCTTGTACTACTGTGGCTTTCATACGCAGTAATGACATAAACCAACTAATTAAGCAAGACCTTGTTCTATTGAACAATGCATTTCCAACTATTGAAAATACTGATTTTAAATAATCCAGTTCAGTTGAGCAGATTAAAAACATCATTGGTCTAAGTATGGACTACAGGCTTAATTAGCTATTTTACGGGTAACAGCGCTAATTCCTTGGTTGATACAGATACCATTATCATTACCATTACCACCATTACCATTACCATTGACATAGCAATAGGATAGCATAGGATACTTCTGATGGAACTTCCATCAGAAGGCAGAAAAAAATCTTTTCATCAAATCAAGAATTTTAAGCAATATCAATGGATGTATTTACTTCCCTTCTTGCTTGTTTGCTTACTTTGCACACCTGTTGCATATAAGTAATGGAACCCTGAAGGTCGTACGTTTGATATTAAATATCATCAAGTGGCTTGTTAATACTTTTCAACAGAGAGGAATGCCATGTAAAGTCCAGCTACTTTTATCTAAAGGCCCCTACTTCACAACCTGTGAGTGACAGAATGCTGTTTTTTCCTGTCTGGGTTACTGATGAGGCCAGGCATGTTCCTGTCTAGGGCATCTCTTTGAAAAAATGTGTACAGTGGCTTTCAAATAAACTTGTCCTGGAATATTGCTCTGATGCTCTCTCTCACACACACTGCAATTAAATGCTCAACAGAGGGAGAAACATGAGAAGACAGAAATGAGATAAACCGACTTGCTACTTGTTTTTATCTATGCTACAGAAACATGTGGCAAAAACATCACTTATTTCGCTGTTCGAGGTACTGCTGAGGCTAAAGCTTCTTGACCTTCTGCAGCAGACTGGTTCAAAACCAACCATGATAATAAAACACATTCCATCACACGTTGTCCCGTTGTTTTGAAAACACAGCCTGCATTTTTTTCCCCCACAGGATATCCACTGCAGCCCCATCTATGGACATCGTTGTCCTTATCAGGGGCCTGACTGAGGGGAGAGAATAACACAATGTGTTTTTTGGTGTTTGTTTCCCTCCAGCTAGTAAGACAAAATATGGTTTGCAATTTTCTTGGGACAAATACAACGAACTGAGTGTCTTTGTTACAGAACATTGCTGGAGCAAATAAAGTAATGAATAACTCACGTCAGGACAGAATTTGCATAATTGCCAGTCTTAGGCTAAACACATTTCTCATCTGACAGTATTTTTATTGTTTCAATTCAATTACTGTTATGAACAAAAAAAATGTGCAGTGAGAACTTGGAGAACATTAAATCCACTTCTATGGCAATTAACGATAAAAACAACAGAGTCACACAAAGCCTTAAAGGAATCCACTTTTGAATAGACTCAGAATAACATAGACCATTAGTGTGTTGAACCTCCTTGTTGAGTCAGCTTGTCAGTTTAATTCAGCGGTCCCCGAAGAGTCGAGCAGGGGGTAGAGGGTGAAAAGATGGAACAAGTACCCTAAACAACCAATTACTGGTGAAATTAAGTATGGCAGTGCTATTGCAGCATGGTAACCTATTTGCTGATGAGTTTACAGTCTACTTATACAGTCAGGGCCTGCAATTTAGCCTGTATGTTAGAGGGGATAGCTAACCTAATTATTAATACAACAGATATTGATCCAAAGAATGGAACGATTCATGGACAATCATAAAACCATATATTGTTTTAAACAAGATCTCTGATAAAAAAAAATAATAAAAAAAAGCTGTTTAAATGTAGAAACAATGTTTAAGAACCTATGTAACAGCTGTTGGGCTGCATCTGTTCTATTTAATGAAAAACATGTAATAGACTATATGAGCATCGGAAGCTTTGCTTGGTGTTTGGGGGATGGTCGCATTTTGTTTCGTCATCGTAAAGTAGTTCAATCAGTCCGTCAATTCAAATGAGGCAGAAGTTCCCTTGAATTACTTCTAAATTTGGAAAAGCGGACTCAATTTGCCTACTTCGCCTGTTAAAACAGAGTACAGTCAGAGAGATGAATCAGTTGGATCAGTGTCAGGAAAAGAACGAAGAGGATGAGCAGCAGCAGCAGCCGCTTGTTTTCTCTTGCTGCCTCTTGAGTGACATTTAAAAGCCAGACTTCTGTGCCGAAACATCACAGGAACGTGGAGATGATGCAAATTACACAGTGCCTGTGTTGTTCGCAACTTGGTAGAAAATGATCCCATAAAGGTGATGAAAGTGATATAATACAAGGCGAAGAAATGGCTTCAAAATGCAGGAGCCAAAATATCTGGCTTCAAAGTCGACTGTAATTTCAGATGAGGGGTCGTGAGAGGTGGTGTAGGGAGAAAGAGTGTAGCTGGATCTGGTAAGTATAGGTCCGGTGCAAGCCATTCTAAGCCGTTTGCAGGAAAATAATTATTTTAAAAAGGCAGTATTTTCTGCAAATTAGTTTGGCACAGAGAGGCGGCCTGTCAGCACACAACTGAGGTGAGCCAACGAAGAGGAGGCAGACTGAAGCTTTTGTTCCCTCTGCTGCGGGAAATGTTGCCCCACTTGCAAATAATGTTTATCAGAGCCTCTAAGTCTTGCAAGGCTTCTGCAGGGTAATTCATTGCAGAATTTCCAGAAAGGGAAGTTGGAAGATGTTTTTTTATAGATGAGTATACATTGACAATACATAGAGGTAACACAGTGTTAGTTATACCGGCATATGCCACTAGTGTGCTGTGCAAAAGAGGCCACTTATATGATGCCTCACTACTACTAATGCAATTACTACCCAAGGCTTTTTATGTCTCCCTTAACTCAATCTGGTCCGCTTTACGTAAGTACGGCTAATAGCATATCTCTGCATTTCACCTGTTGCCAATAACACCTCGAGAGGCCTCAGACGGAGGGAAAAAATGCTGATTTTATGGATATCTGGGAAACAAGGGGAGGTAAAAATAGTCACATTATGTAACGTAGCTGGAGTGTGAGAGATAAAAGCTGTGAGGGGTGCTGGAAGGCATCAGTGAAGCACAAAGTGATGAAGTCCTGGAAGTGGGGCAAATGGAGCTCATTTATTGTAATTCCTCCACAGCGTGGGTAAACTGGCTGAATCGCTCTGTAGCTCACTGAGATTTGTATCCCCACAGCTGCGGAGGCCATGACCCTCTCAGTTGTGGTGGCTGGACTGAAGAGCCAAATAAAAATGCTGGCCAGTTTGTTGCCACGGAAATGTATTATTCCTGGGAATTGGATAATGAGAGGACCTTGTGACCTCCTGACATTTGAAAAGAATAAACACTTTCATGACTGGTGTTGTCTTGACAGTGGGACATTTGGCATCCTGTAAACACAATAACTACATGAATCCATTCCCCACTATTATTAAATGTATACATTTACCTTGGAATATCCTCCATGTGCTTCATTGGTACCATGCATATAAAAGGTGGATTGCCATATTAAATGATATTCTCATTCTACTGGTTATAACACAGTAATCAGGGATGTGAGGAAACAAAACAGCTATAGTATTCTTGCTAGTATTAAATTTGAATACAGGTGAGGTTTTTTTGGTTCTTAAGAGATACTTTTGATTATATCTAAACGAGATATTACTTGGCTAAATGATATAACAACAAATATTAAAAATAAGGTTTAGATATGACTGCAGATTATAACTGAACACTGCCTGAGCTCATATATGATAATAGTACACCTTGACTTAATGGCATTACCATAGTGTTTTATTAACAAGAGGATTTCATCTTGTTTATGAGATAAGTGACAATAAAATACAGGAATCTGTTTTCCAATTCTGGTAGTAGTTCTGACAACTTTAATAAAATAAACAGCCCTGAGGTCTAAGATCAGTCTTAAGAAGTTCTTGAGCCAGGCTGGGCAAAGCCCTAAATGCATATTTGTCTCCCTGTTCAACTGCTCACAATTCATTTCGTATGTACTGTGTGCTGACGTGACCAGAGTTCTTCAGGGCAATATCCTTGCTCCTCCATGGAGTGAATTTAATTACCAATTTTGTCAATTACCATCACTACAGCTTTTATTCATTGCCATCTTCATTAAAAAACACATCAGAAAGTCTATGTGGAAAAATGCCCATGTGTTCTGGTTTTACTAAGGTGTATCCAAATTCGCTTGTGGTGGAAATGGGGTGACAATTTAAAACGATTTATGAGGGGGAATAGGAATTAGCTTTAAGGCTTCATTTTAATTCTAAATGTGTGGATGACTCTGAACCAGGGAGATATTACGATAACATTTGAGAGCGGATTAACTAAAATACCTCAGAGCAGAAATGAGCTGAAATTCATCAGAGCTTCATTCAAAAAGGCCCCATCACTGGCTTAAAAATGTATTTCTGAATTGTACCTACAGTATGTTTTGCAGATTTATTGAATTCGATTGAGAATCGCTTATCATGCATCTTATTCAATGACTATCATTACCATTCTGAAGCATGCCTCAGCATAGTGACGTGAGAAAACAGGATGGATACAGGACCTCTCTATCGTGTCCAGTCAGGCACAGTATGCACACAAAGCAGACAAAGTTCATCTACTCAGGGTGAACCACAGGTACTACTCTGTGGCAACTTTTCTTGGGTTCTCGTGTCCACTCCTTGACACAGCTCACATATACCAGCAATTAGCTCTAAGCACAGGTCCACATCAACGCTAGTTCAAGTACAACGCAATACCACTTCTGTTCTCAGTTGTCACCATCTCTGCCCAACCCAGGTTTTCCCCTTTCTTCTGGTTCTTTCACATGGTATTGGTGTATTATGCCGGCCAACACCCACCTCACATTAGTACAGTGTCACACGAGTGTAGTGCACAATTACCTAACAATCTCCCTGCCAGCAGCTTTTCTGTCTGTTCATCAGCATGGGATATAAGTTTGCATAGGGATGGGAATCGAGAACCGGTTCTTGTTGAGACCCGGTTCTCAGTGGATTGATTCCTTGGAATCTTTAGCCAAAGTCCTTAACGATTCCGCTATCGATTCCAGTGCCGTTGCGCATGCGCAATGACGTCACACGCACGCAGCCTTGTTTTGTTTAGACCGCAGAAAGCATGGAGTCTATGTCGAGGCGTTCAAAAGTGTGGTTATATTTCACACAGAAAGATGACCACAAGGCCTCTTGCAATGCTTGTAAAACGTTTATTTCGTCAAAAGGGGGAAATACTACCAATATGCAGAAACATTTGTCCAAACAGCATGCGATAACTTTGCAGAAATGTCACGTTTTCGATGCCCTATAGAGTGACGATAACGTTAATGAATCTCAACCAAGCAACAGCAGGGCAGCTAACGTTAGCGCTTCTTCTTCGATCGAATCGGATCAATAAGAAGCATCAAAAATGGAATCGGAAACGCTAAAATCAATTCCCATCCTTAAGTACGCATGAAGTGAACAAGGGTCATATTGTGGAAACATAAGTAATAAGTCATCTGAGGAAGAGGAACTTCAGGACACAGTCTCATCATAAAACAGCTAATTAAGATAAAATAGATGAACACCCCCATGCAGTTTGAGTAACTAATTGAATTGCTAATTTCCCCTGCCCCAGAAAGCCCTTACACAAGTGAACAGGATGCTCAAAAGGTATAGAAATAATGAGAAAGAATGGCCTTTTTTTGTCATGCAATTTTGTCAAAGCTGAAGCATTTTATTTAACTGGCAAAGCTACTTAAAGCGTTTTGTCACAAACTCAATTAAGTAAGGGATAATGTAACGGATCATGCCGTTTCATGAGTCCCGTTTCGTGAGTCCCGTTTAGAAATAAATAGTTCTTCAAGCAAATAGAACTTTGAAGTTTCAGGTGTTGCGTAGCAACCCATTAATTGCTGACTTCAAATTACCAGGAGTCTGTTACGGTAAAATGACCGTACTTCTTGCGGAATGATATGAAAGATGTGAATTAGAAGCACACAACCCGTAGCCAAGGACAGCGGTCATTATCTTTTCGCAGCATGTCTGTTATCAGGAATTAATGTAGGGTAGAACGTTGGGATGGCCCACTCAAATCAACTGTACTTTTTGGAACATTCTGAAGTGCCGTATAATAACATTTTATATTATAGCTGTCTGTAAGGAAAGGGTTGTATATTTTCCTCAGGAGTGTTCAGCTATGCTGAATATACACAATTTATTTGTTTACTATACTGAAATTCTGAAAAACCACTGGTATTAAAGGAAGAAATGAAAAAGCTGAAACTGCAGCAAGTGTCAAAACTTGGTTGTTAATTTAAAGTTTTAAATAGATCCCCCCCCCCCCCCCACAAACACACACGTACAGACTTCAAGCACTCTTCTCCAGCAAACTCTTAAAATGACATACTTGAAAAGGGGGGCAGCTAACGAACCCCAGTGAGTTCTTTAGAGAGAGAGAGAGAGGTTAGGTCAGTTAATGGTAGGGTTGTAGAAGAGCAGGCTGCTACCTCAACCATACAGGATTATCTGCCAACACATTCACATTTGTCTTCTGTACAGCCAGGAACATCCTAATGAGATTGAATATCTCTTTGTTTCCTCTATGTTCTCATCACACTGCCAGAAATGCTGAAAGGTTACAAGTTAAATCAGTTTTATGTCAGTTACTGCCCTCATAAAATAAAGTTGTCTGTTTCCATGTGTTAAAAATATTCCAAATCTTCAAAAAACCAAGAAAGAAATCAATACAAGGCTGAGAGCACCAAAAGGCTGGTGACGCAACCCCCTCTTCACTCTTCTCGCCTTTTCACCTCTTTAAATCTATCACTACCCAGATGCTGACAGAAGCCTTCCTATTTTTTTTAATTGAGGGGGGGGGAGTAGGTGAGGGTCTGGGCTTTAAAGGCAACCTGTCCCACACACTGCCCAGCATCTAGCCAAAAGCCCTGCTAGTTGCTTGTGCCCGTACAGCCACGAGACACTTTCCATCATCTTAAATCATGCACATATTATAAGTAATTAAGCAGACACACACGATGACATAAATAATAGAGCCCTGGTGCACTGAGATGGCAGTGCATTATTCATCGGCCCTGCACACATTTTTCATGTTGAAAATTAGAGCTCTTTCTTGGACATATTTATTTTTTTAAAGCCTTAATGTTTTTATTCCCATAACATAATTACAGTTTAGGGTCTCGTGTGTGCTTTACACAACTCCAATCACACATTGAAATGGAGGGGACGAATGTTACCACACACTTCAAAGACAAATCTGTGAGAAACGGATGCATGTGCATTTTATTGCAGTATACATCTGGCTCTCCCTATCCTATCCCTTCTTTTTTCTTGCTTCTTCGCTGCGTTCGCACTCCTTCCGGCCCAAAGGGACTACTATCCTTTCTGCAAGGCCTCTCTTAGACATGATAAATATCTATCTCTATAAGACGCAACAACACTCCAGGGACCAGGAGTCTTGTCAGCGTATGATGCTGAACGCAGTTATTTAACAGCGCTTTTAGGGCCAATTAGGTGCTTTATGATTCCTGAGACCACCCTAATGTTATGCACATCCACACACACACACACATATAAATAAATGCATAGCAACAAGCAATTACACACATGCACACAAACACACAGACAGACACAAACCATTACCATTACCATGAGAAACCTATACACACTGCATAAATACATCAAAGTAAAAGAGCAAATAACCACGTTTCTATAAAAATTTCGATAAAAATTCATGATGATGCCAATGACTTTACTTTTACATCTCATGGACTGTATGTCAGTCTTATCTTTAACCAACACTACAACACACACACACACACACACACACAGACAGACACACACACACACACACACACACACACACACAATCTCTGATGAGCCTTTTTCCTCATTGCAGAGTTTAATATGCATCCTTGCTCGGCAAATAAATTCTGCCTTCCATTGGTGTCATCATCTGTGGCTCATTTCTACCAGACTATTGTGTGACATTTAAATGCCTGTCTACTCATGCAATTCTGAGTGGTACTGACACACATGCGCAACTCAGATAGCTCCTTCCTTCTGCCATGGCATATAAAGATCTCTCCTGAAGCACAATACAGATAGCGAGAACAGATAGAATGATCAAAAAATAATCAATTAGGTTTTCTTTTAAAACAGCAATATCTCATGAATCACGCCACTTTTCCTTCTTCCTTTAGACGGTGAGCTAGAGTTCGATTTCGTCATTTTCCCTTTCGGGGCTTGAGCAAGACATCGAGACAGCCAGAAAGAGAGAGAGAGAGAGAGAAAGAGAGAAAGAGAGAGAGAGTGAGTGGTTTTCTGTTCACCCGTATCTTAAAGGTCAGCCACGTTCAAAATGGACTGGGTTAAGGACATACAAACTCTTCTCCTTTTGCTTCGTCTAAAAGTGGCGGGGCTCTATTTCTGTTCCCTGTCATCCAATATATATCAGTGACGTGCGGTGAAGTCAGTACGAGGGTAGGCACTGAGTTATGAAAGCCAGATTACCTTATTTATTGTTTAGGCTAATAGGCTACGTGACAACAGTAGGTGAAAGTGCGGCACACAGGCACGGTCAATCGATATATATATAAAAAAAATCCAATCACGATAACATATCGTACTCTCAGTCTCGCACACGCACGCACACACCAGTTAATGTCCATCATCAGAATGCAACCATCTTTATCCGCACAGCGGCCAATTATGTATGTCAGTCAGCAGCAATGAGAACACACACTGCTCAATTGAATATGAAAGCAAATGGCTTGCAGTCGGCATTAATTCAACCCCACACTTATCATTTCAAAATCAAGCTCAAAATAGTTTCTAACTCACCTGACTAGCACAGCCACAATGCCAATCTTTTTTGTCACACCAGTCCGTTTGAAAACGACAATTTTTGCTCCCTTTTTCTGCAGAAGTTCATTTAGTGTTGGAATAGGCCTCCCTCTTGCTAGTTACTCCTTTTTTCTATTAAAGTCGAGTTTAGAGAAATGTCTAAGTTCCACAATATCGGTAGATACCGCTGTTGTCATTTTTACTTTGATTTTCGCGGGGATTACGTTTAGCTGGTGTAATGACGTCAGCTGCGCAAATGTCCAGTAATATCTCAATTTTAATTGGTCCATGTTTGATACGTAGCGTAGATGATTACTGGCATAACATATTTACGTGCAAAGGCACAGTAGAGTTGTGCCTTTCGACGTACATATTAAATAATACAGAATCTGAGTGCGCATGCGCGATATGACTTCTTCGTTGCCGTTCAAAATGAATGGACAGTAAAGGCACTGCTTATTCTACCGGTTTTTTGTATTTGTTTATGCGTAACTGATACAATTGTCATCGTAACGTCTAAACAATTGGAATAACGTATGTATTGCATATATAAATCACAAGAATACTCGGTACAAATACAAATACAAGTTTATTAAATAAAATGATTTAATAAACATTTTTACGTTTGAATTTTGTCAGGGTAGGCAGTGCCTACCTTGCCTACCCTGACTGCACGTCACTGATATATATAAGCGGGAGCTTGATGTGCGAATGGTCCATCTGAAAGCAAGAGAGACATGGTGGCAGAGTGGGTTGGATGGTGATAGAATGGGAGATGTAAAAATGGTTGGCTTTCCTGGTGACTTCCATCCATAATAAGATCAGGGAGAGGCTCGTATCAGAGAGATGTTAATATCACGACTGGTCCACTGTAGGAGTGGGGACCTTAGCAATGTGTCCATTGCACAAAGAGACGAAGGATAAAAAATGGCCATGGCCTGATTAGTTTCTGTTATCTGTAACCTTTACAATAAACTAATCCAGGTAATATCCATCAGCCGCAGCGCCCCTGCATCACGACCACTGCAAACAGCAGCAAATTAATTTCTAAAAATAGGCTCTCTCCAGGGGCACGGGATCTTTGGAGTGCTGTATGTGTCAATACACCCGAGAAAGGAGAGGGACACGAGTACCGGAAAAGCAGCATTTCATCCATCTGCTTTCTTCCCCATTTACAAACACGTGGTTAACTTGTGTTTTTATCTTTTTAATTATCTTCTTGTCTTAATTTCAGGTGAGGCTGGAGAAACATTGGGTGAATCAAGTGTATCAGTGGCCAGACATACCTGCCCAAATATGTACAGTATTGTAGATTGTGGTTACATACAGCAGTATTAGAATTAACAAGGGGAGTGCTTATTAGGAATAGGAATACATAATGCATTACTCTTCATCAGTGTTTCAAGAGGCAAGAATGTGGGGGTATCACACTCAGAACTTCACTCTTCAGTAAAAAAAAAAAGGTTAAATTCTGGTGTTAACCTGGCATGTTATGTTTTGCTAGAATGTTCTAAACTGGATCAAATCACCACTCCCAACATTCTCTTCCTGGAAGCCTTTGTTTAACAGTTCACATCCTCCGATTTCTCTTCCTAGTTGGCCTGTGTGCTTAAGTCAGAACCTACAATTTTTTTTTTATCAGTCCATTTGGGTTAAGAGTGTCCGAGCACTACTTCTTTTAACTATGGTGACACTGTAGAATGGCACATTTGCCAGCGATGTGCAAATGAATAACCACTTTTTCTTGTTTACAGTCTTTCAACACAAGACTAACTGCCACCTTCAGACGATTAAGTCATTGGCACAGCAGAGTGTGTGCTGGTGATGATCAATCAAGAGCTCCCGGAGGCTACTCCATCTGTGCTTGGGCAGCCAGCATCTGATCAAGTGTGACACCGCAACAAGTGTGCATTAGCGCTGATCTCTCCCCATTGTCCCCTATGAGTGGCGGCATGAAGGGGGTGGCTACATAAACAGAGTCTACCTCAAGAGCAGAGTATCAAGCACATTCTCAGCAATCAAGCTGTGAACCCCAAAGTGCCAATATCGGCACTTGTGCCCAAGGAGGTCCGAGAGTCTGTGTCTTAGTGGCAGACATTGCTTCCTACCTAGTCAGGCCTGTGATAAATGAATAACCATTTAAAAATGGAACAAACATTAAAAAAACATGCTTATGATTAGATAATAGTGTTCAAAATAATACAAAATCTTCAGATGCATGAGATTTATGGCACTGGGAAAGACAGTGATGGATGTTTTCATAACACAGACAGCGGGGTATAAAACGAGTCTCTGATCAATCACCATACTTAATCTATGCTGAGAATGGTGTCCAACCTTCAAATTTTAATCAAGCGATTAGGCAGGTATATAACCACCCCTGTACCGAAGGCAGCCCAATTACGACTCACACAGAAAGTCATCCCCAATTCCAAGTTCTTCATTATCCAATACAGCGGCAGGAAAATCAATTAAAAGAAATCCAACAGGCAACTGATTCAAGGGATTTGGACAAGATCAACTGTCTTGGGCAATTATATACCATCACAGTACGTAAACATACACACCGAGGGGCCCCAACTAACCGCATATTCACTCATCCCCTCACCCCACATGCACCACAATGTAAATTCAGTGAAAATATAAACACAAGCACATAGGAGAAAAATGGTGGTCTTTTAAGCAACATCAACAAAGACTGATCCAGCTTAGGCACCTATTGAGAAATAAATATCCTCTGAACATCTAAAGCACTGTCTCTTAATTTGCGTGGCTCTTATTAAACAGTAGTGTGAGTGTGTGTGTGTGTCTCTTTCTTCCTACCGCAGAGGTGATGATTAAAAGGAGCAGCCACTGCGGTTTAATCCTGCCTCTGCTGTGCTCCGTCTTCCAGCCTCCCCCTGTTTCTTCTCTCTCTTTGCCTCTGGTAGGCTCTATTCTTTCAGGCAAACATAATCCTGTAATATTGTTATCAGCTACACAGGTACGTATATGGAAAGAAACCACTTATGTGAGTTTCTATCGTAAAGGCCATGATTTCCCATCTGTTTGAGTACAATTTCCATGTTACACTGCAATACTTGTTTCCTTATCCGTGGCAGTGTCAGCATTGGCCCATCTAAACGCCTGAGGCTATGCACACAAGCATGCAAAAATGAAAAGGAGGAATAGTGTTGTCGCTATTCCCAGCAAGGTGCTTTGATAAATATTTTGACAAGATCGTCTGGGTTAAGTGTGATCGTTTGGGTCAATCCAATGCCTTTTTAATAAAAAATAAAAAATGTAATAACTGTAATGAAATAATTTTGTGTTTACACACACAAGGTTTGCGAGGCAATTTCATCAACGGCACTGCTGGGGTTCCAGTCGGCGGGCTGAGGCTAATCTTTGACTCAGTGGGCAGCGCTGCTGCCATCTTCATGTGTCATCAGTGGCTCAGCAAACTGATCTGAGACCTGTGCCAGGCACATGGGGCCGTCTGGCATGTAGCAATGCCACGCCTGAGAGCTCAGTGCTCTAAAGCCCAGTGGCCATCAGTGGCCCCTACTGCGCCTGCTCTACCAGGAGGTTGGAGGCTCTCTGCAAGTTGTCTATTTCCATTTGGATCTCAGTGTATGACTGCAATTAAATGTGATGTGTGTGTGTGTGTGTATGTGTCCTAAAATTGTGGGTGTGTGTGAGTGTGTCTTGGGGGAAGGGGCATGGGGTGGATTGCATGTGTGTGTGTGTGTGTGTTTTTGATCTCACACACATACAAACCTGATGTCATGCATGTATATACCAGCAAGTTCTGCATGCAGCTGCTGTGCATGTCCATTACTTTTGTGTAGTATGTTTGTTTTAGTCCAGTGCATTCATGAAAAAAGGCCCAAATGTACCCAAATACATGTGACAGTAATCACTACTCTTTCCTCATTCTCTGAGGAATACACTCCCAGCTGTCACTGCACACTTCTTTAACCTAAACAGTGTAGGAGTGCTGAACATGAACAACAGAGAAAATCAATATCTGCATGCCATTAGGCAGCCTCAGCCCTCCCTGGGAAAATCAGTGCAGATTTACAACCCTGGACAAATGACTTAAGACAGGGTAGTGAAGGCTGGGGCCAATTATTTAGACTGTGTTGTTAAGGCGCCAAATGGACTCCAGGCGTATTCCACAGAGAAGAGCAGCAGACTCCAAAGTAGTTCCGGCCCAGATCTGGCGCAGAACCACATTAGGTCCAGATCCATCAGCTGGGTCAGTCTGTCAGAGTTATGTAGCACATTAAAAACTTTTCTGGGTGATGCTACCACAACCACAGCTACAGCCCCCCTCTTCCCTAGTCTACTCCGTCTATTTATCACTCACGGGAGGGCAATATCATCGCTGCACTGTTACTGTGATAGCAGTCAGCTTAGTGCTTTTGGCCCCTCTTGAACGAGGTTTTATATCATCCATAAAAAAGTCCCAAATGATATCTCTCTATCCCTCCCTCCCTCCCTCTCTCCCTCAAATCCACCCAAAGCCTTGACACCACTTTTCCTATCAGGGAGAGAATTTGGTTTCATGCCAAGTTCATGACTAGTGCTGAACCGATTAGAAAACCCAGACAAAGGTAAATTCTAAAGTCCTCTGACACCTGTTCATTTTATTTCCCGCTGATTTGCCTCTTGGAAGAGCCAGCAGACAGGTTTTTCGGAGAAAGGGAAATTCTAAGTAGTCATGCTCAATGGAGTGAGTGGCCCCAATAGCGTCGACAGAAGGGATCAATAAATGCGTCAAGAGTCTGCGACTGTTATGAAAGCACCTGTGGCTCCCTGCCCTGAACCACTGACGGCAGAATGAAATGACTGTCTATTTAAGAGTGCCAATGCCAGTTAAAACCCCATTTCCCTCTGAATCACCCTTCGTAAGCCTCCCCCTGCTTTCCCTCATCCTCGCTCTGATAGTCTTGGGGAGGATGAATCATTCACTCAGTGCAACACACAGCAACACTGAGGGTGTCGCGTGGTACAATGAGCGAAAGGTGCACCAGGCTCTCTAATCAAAGCTGGGATTTTTCAATGGCCCCCAACCCCCGACGGCAGAGAGTGAACAAAGAGCTGGTGCTATGGCTTCACTTCTCTTCTCATTTGGCTCCCGCTTAATCACTCATCAAAAAGACCTTTGAAACGAGCCGTTCAGCATCTGGCCTCGCTGCGTCCGATTCCTTTCTCTGCCAAAAGTCATTAAAATCTTTTTCATCTTGCTCAGCTTCCCTCTAGATCCCCCCCCCCCCCCCCGACACAAACTCATCGAACATAGAGCAAGGAATTGGAATCAGGATCCATAAGTCCATGAATTATGTAAAAGCTGCCAATGGGGAAGTGGTGAGCAAATAGGCTTCTTCAAACACACCAGCATTCTTCAGGTCCTGTGGACCTTCAGGTCATCTTGCCCCAAGGTGCCCAAAAAATACCTTCTTTTATTTTGCTCCATTTTTCTTCCAACTCCCTGTTACGCAAAGATGCCTATGACTCAGCACACTCGACAATGCCAGTTTGCGAATTCCTTCAGATACAGCAGTATATTCATCTTTCACTTTGTTCCTCTTAATTCACTTGTTTTGAAGCACCCTCACAGACAGGGGATATATCGCATCACCTGGGTGATTTGGCAACACGGCTCTGAGTCATTTGCATAATTACTCTTTATACACACAGTGCAGATGTGGGGCGATTAGTGTGCTCAATATTTCCAGCAAATCCCATCAGCTAAGCAGGGAACTTGTGCGGGTGAAACTGATGAAATGTTCTGTAACACTTGACGCCATTACAAACCCACCTAACAAGCTGTTGCGCAAAATTATAGCATTTCATGTAAATGTTCCGAGCAACTCATTAACTGGCTCTTAATAATCGTGCATCACAACATTCAACGTCAGTTGTGAAAGACCTGCAGAGCAACGCACAGCTTATCACTTAACTGGCTATGGCGCTTTATGATAAATCAAACACAAGTGTCCTGAATTGGTGACAGGCCTTCATCGCTCACGTCTAGTCTTCATTAGTCTCAACGTCTCTCGCCAGAGGGGGGGGGGGGGGGGGGGGGGGGTCATGTTGCATTGGCCACCTCAGTTACAGGTGCTAGTGCTACAATACTCTATACTGCATGGGGGAAAAACAAAGAACAGTAGCTTTGATCAAGGTTATTGCCTCCTGTTAGCACACCAAAAATCACCTACGCTATCTCCCCTCCATGTGGAGAGGGAAAGCATGTGTGAAATGGTAATTAATGCACTCGGCCTGATCTCTATGGTTGGGCTGTGTTTTTTCACTGCTATGTGGAGGTTGGGGCTCCTGCAGTAGAATGGTAGCATGAGACTGTCTACTTTGACAGGAGCACCTTTGCTGCAGGCTTACACCCACACACTTGCTTTTCTCAGTATGTTCCTCTCTCTCTCTCTTTCCATTCGCTTGTGCCTCTTTCTATCTCTCTCTCTTCCTTTGATTCTCAATCTTTCTCTCTGTATCTCTCTTCCTTTGCTTCTCACTCTTTCTCTCTGTATCCCTCTCCCTCTGCTTCTCTCATTCTCTCTTTCTCTCTGTATCCCTCTCCCTCTGCTTCTCTCCTTCTCTCTTTTTCTCCTGCACCCCCAGCACTTTTTTTTTCAAACCTTCTGGCGCAGGCTGAATGCAATCACTCCGCTCTCCCCGCACACAGCATCTCGTTGCCAAATACAGAGGCGGGCATCTCTCGCCAATCTAGAGCTGGCCTCCACCCTCTGCCTGCACAATAAAACAGAGATCAGGAGGCAGGGATCGATGCACTGGGCGCTGAGAAAAAAAAATAGCCCTAGAGGTGAAATCTCTCCACCACCATTGCCTCGGGACACAAATCACTAAAGAAACTGACTGGCTCAGCGATCAGCCACACCGGTGCGTTTGGCATATTCGAGACAATCGACTGCCCTCTCTTCCTGGATTAGTGCCTCAGTTCAAGTCCCTGCAGTGCTTGTTGCCCACCCCCTGCAGCAAAGGTAAAATTCTAAAGACCCCCTAAGGGCAGGTTTCCTATTTACCTGACAGACGTACATACGGAGGCTGCGAAAGAAACCACAAAACCTGCTTGCTATTTACCTGAATGCGTAATGTGCATCCGTAGAATAAATCATTTCTTGTGGGTATTCGTTTGATGTGTGTTTGAGTGTGTATGTAAATTCTGTCAAAATGATTTAATGTTAGCCTTGACGCACAATGGCATAGCTTTTGTCCAACACACAATGGCTTTTGTGTTGGTTGCCAGGTGGCAATCACACATTGGAAACTGGGCGCAGATACTCGGCTAGATCTGAGTAGTTGTTTTATAGAATTGTGTGCAAAATTGAAAAAAAAAACATATATATGGACTTTTTATCGGTAAGCACATTATGTGTTGTACATCATTAAACATGCTTTACTAAGAGGAAGCAATGTAATCTGCATTGGAAAAAATAACGGGTAAACGACCTGTTGCACAGCCACAATCTCAAAGTAGAGACAGACAATGGTAATGTGAGCTTGACCCTCAGGAACTCAGGAAACTTGGTTTCTGTCCTTGAGGGATAAACTGTTTTTTCCTCCACTGATAAACTTCATTGCACTGAAGTGGAACTTGAATAAGCTACATATATACAGTATGTACAAATTCTATTAGCTATCATTAGTTCAGAAGGTATGAAACAAATGGTTGACTATACAAGACCACCATATATTCTGACCACCGCTCATTCCTTGCAAACCTACTTCTTGAAATGCTGATTTTTGGTGTGATTGTGTCAGTGTGGTCCAATCACAGTACTGTTCTTCTAAGATTTTGTCTTAATTATTCCACCCTTTCCATTTCTAGTGCTTTCAAGATATCAACACCACTACAACTCTGACAAGTCCGGGTCCCGGCTCTGATAAAAATGATATGTCCCCTGTCGTTCTTAAAACTTCGGAAACCTTTTGGTTTACAACAGCCACAATTCAAGAACATCCAGACATATTACCGCTCATCTGCTGTAGTTTTCAATAAATAAAGACACCACCACCAATGCAGATTAATAACAGCTGATGTTTTGCTTGTGCTAATTCAAAGTGACGGTACGATAACTAGCCACTCAACTAGCTACCTTTAAACACAAAAGCATGAAACGACTTTGGTCAGGATATATGAATCATCCTTTTGCAAACAATCAGGACCAGTGTGCATGACCGGTCGACCTGGGACGAAATGATTTCAATGGGCCTCACTCCCACCAAAACTAAAGTAAAAAAAAAAGAAGCAGGCTTGTAATATTCAACACCATGCTTTATGTTGATGTCAACTTGACTCTCATTCTAAAATGTTCAAAACAGAGATGGGGGGACTTGAGTCGAAGACTTGACTCGAGTCCGACTCGAGTCGCCAGTTTTGTGACTTGTGACTTGCTTGACCAACACTAACGAAAGACTTGACTTGACTTTGACTTGCCCCTTCCTGACTTGTGACTTGACTTGACTTGAGCCGTGTGACTTGCCAAGTCATTGCAGTCTAGTTAAATATTTCAAATCATTTTAAATAATACAAAATAAAAAAATATTAGATGAACATTGTTTTATTGTGCGCGAGTGCTCCTGACCTGCAACCTAGCAACCCCTCTTCCACGCAACGCAACGCGACAAGCCAAGCCTGCATGAGTGATCAGCAGAGATGGAAAGCGCTCCGACCAACATCCCGAAAATAATACATTTTGGCTATAAAGATTACACAACATCACAAAATAAAAGAGGAGTGACATGCAAAATCTGCAATGTCAAAATTACGGATTTGCCAAGCACCACGTCGAATTTCATCCAACATTTCAGGACAGCACATAAAGAAAGGTGACTAACATGTTGCAAACCTAGATGGATTAACGTCCTTGATTGTTATTTTGCTACTTGGCTGCTGACATTAGTGAGGCTACTAGTAGGCTAGTGGCTTGATATGTAAACATTTTTGCTATTGATGATTTTTTTACTTAAGCTAAAAAATATATATCTGAAATTGCAAATCTGGTGAAAAGTAGCTGCTATACTCGCAGCGCTAGCTAGCTGTAACACCAGAACTGACTAGCATATTTGCTAAATATCGATGCATGCACGCCTCTAATGAGGTTGGAATCAAAACTTTTTTTGCGTTTGCACACAAATAAACAGCAGTTTGAGATTCATTCATGTTGAGCTGATTCATTACGTCACGTATCTTCTTACATTTAAAAAAATGACTCTGACTCTGAAAAACAGGTTTGATGAAATACAGACATTTGAGAAAAAAAAACGAATTTGATAATGACTTGACTTGACTTGACTTGCTTGATGATGAGACTTGACTTGACTTGCTTGACTAAAGCTGTGCTTGGACTTGACTTGCTTGATCCTCGTTACTGACGACTTGGACTTACTTGAGACTTGAGGGCTAAGACTTGCGACTGACTTGAGACTTGCATGTATGGGACTTACTCCCATCTCTGGTTCAAAATACAGGCTTGTATAAATTCATGTCACATAAGTAGCCTAGCCTATTAGCTCATAAGGGAATGATAATTTCCAAACTTTAAGTTTGCAAATGTCAAAATGATGATTCACTTTTAAAATCTAAAGTCAGTGTCAGACCATGAAGTCATGATCCAATATCAATGACACATATAGGCTAAAGTACATATCATCAGCCCCAAGGATCACAAATAGCCAGCTAAATGATGTTAGCCTGTACAGTAGTAGACTACTATAATTAGGACCACGTTGATTTATGTGGCAAATGTATGAACAATGTAGGGATGCACCGATCCGATATTTGTATCGGTATCGGTACCGATATTGAAGACATTTCTAGATCGGGTATCGGTGACAATGGGCCGATCCATATTTTTTAAAAATATATATATATATTTTTTTATGTTTATTTGTATGTATTTACATGGAGGCTTTGTTTAATTCATATCATGCTCCGGTATCATTGTTTTAAACGGACTGTTATTATATTGAAACACGCACATTCAAAGATTTAGGGTGGCGCGATAGCAGACAATCCAGAGAACAGCCATCAAAAGCCTTCCCGCACTTGTCTGGGAATTCCCTGCCCCTTCACTGCATTGCATTTGCTCAGTTAGTCTGGCCAACTATCATCAGCGATCCACTTCACTCACGTAATTGGACACGCCTTTAACCAATCAGACCAACGATACTATACAACGATACAACGATCGGTAATAAAGCAAACACATATTTTTTCTGTATGAATTGTTCCAGGGCAAGTTTCTGTTCTGTTTTCAAAGAAAACTTGCCTTATCGAAGTTTTGCGGTGCTTCGGCGGCCACCATGTCCAATGTTTAAAAACTCTCCGTGCAGTAGATTTTGTAACGTAGCCGTGGTAAGTTTAAATCCGCCAATGGTGCGCCAGGTAGCCAAAAGCCAGTTTGTGATTGGCTCCAAGGATTGTGGAAATCTTGAAATGAACGGCTATCCAAAGTTGGCCAGACCCAGTGCAGAGGCAAAATCAATTTGGCCGGAAGAAGTGGGGCGGGACTTCCCAGACTATTCCCGCACGTTAACTGTATGAAAAACTATCTGTTGATAGTGACGTTGCCTAGCAACGCTGTCTGCTCAGTTAAGTTCGGTGAATAGTGACAAGTTCAGTTCGTCGCCCATCAGTGGCAAAGTAGTTGTGCCTTATACATTTCCAATGCTTAAATCATCATTGTTCGACATGTATGTGAGGCATTGTGTGCGTACATAATGAATGTAAGGGGTTTCATGAAGTTACGGCTGTGATAGGTAGAGTATTATGAGTGCAGGTTGCTATTAGTAGCGATTAGCATGCTAAGCGGAGATTTAGTTATGTTCTGATGTTGATTCGCTGTAATAAAGATGGGTTCATCCTGTTAAGATTTCGACTGGATGAGCTATGAATGAGATTCATGTTGCCTTGTGTAATGTCCACAATTATATGTATTGAGTAATGTTAGTTGTGCAATTGTTATCGTGTAGCAATAACTCATGCTAAAGTAATTCAGTGCAGTCCCCATTCTCATTGCAACGTGTACAATCACATGCATCGTCATGTAATGGAAATTGATGAATGCACATTAAAGAGAGATAAAGAATACAGTTTTGGTAATTGTGGGTCTTTTAACAGAGTAGAACCAGCAAATGCATTAACAGGTCACCATGCTGAGCCTCTACAATGTAACGTAAAAGTTGACGCTAGCGGATATATGATTGCTAACTAATATGAAGACTAGCCCTAGTTAGAACGTACATTATTTTTGATTATTTTTATCCTATGTTATGAATTGATAGTGATGACTAGACATGATGTTTAGTAGCAAATGAGCAAAAAATGCACCAAGATCTCATGTCATGCACTCCTCTTTTCTCCCTCTCGCACGTGTGGTCACACACATACACACAGTTACCATACTTTCACGGTGTTTTTTTAATATCGGTATCGGATCGGTATCGGCCGATACTAAACCTCAGATATCGGTATCGGTATCGGAGGTGAAAAAAGCGGATCGGTGCATCCCTAGTCCCACCTTGCTGTTTTGATGTCACAGCATGTCTGTCTTGTTTTAGAAATGTAGCCATTCACTTCCTTGCCTGTATAATGTAATTTTTGGTGATGCCATATATGCGAGTTGATAGCTCAATTTGATAAATAAGGGGGAGTTGTGTACGGCTACCCTTAAGACCATATTTGCAATATAATAGGAGGACATGTTTAAGCTATATTAGCATGAAGATATATGAATTGACGGCAAGCATCATGTATTCACAACAAATACCAATTTCTGAAAACATACATATACATTTGACTGAACATTCCACCAATCAATGAGCAACATTTATGAGTGAGGATCACTCTCTCTCCTGGGCCCTCTTCTTTGAAATAAACTAAAAGACGTATAAAAACTAAGTGTTCCATTTCAACACCTACTCATAAACCGTAAGTTCATGGTGAACTTGTGCCTATGCTGTGTATCTAATCACAAGGCTCAAACAACCATTTTTAGTACAAAGCAAAGCGAACATAAGGTAGTCGGCCCCGCGCCTTGACCAACAGGGGGTGGTAGTGACAAACCATTCTTGCGTAGGTGGAAGCGTTCATGTCCACGTAGCTTCCAAAGAGTACTAAAAATAACGACGCAATCACACTCGCATTTTCTTGTGGACATGCATCTCGTATTCATTTTCAGGTGTGATATTATCTTTATCTCAAACTCATGCCAAATATCGTATTTACCCAGCACATCCCAGCATCATTTAAACTAATGTTAGAACTCAGTGACAGGGTCTGATGTGTATCCTTTGCTCACGAATCTGGTTATTTTTTCCAGCTCCAATCACAAAACATTTACATTATGCATCAGCAGGACAGTCTCCTGAGTCTGTTTATAATCAAAATGATGATGATGATGATGATGATGATAATGATGATTAAACCGATGACATAGACAGTAGATGTGCTAATAACGACAAGAGAAACCCCCACGCTTGTCTGTGGCTCATAACTTAAAGTCAAGAAATAGAAGGAGGGTGGGAAAGGCAATACTGTAGGAGGCAAGATGTTTACTGAGTTAATGAGTTAAAGTGAGTGCTTAAAAGCTGCTGAGCAGCAAGCAGCACTGTAGAAGGATGGACGATGAGCCAAAGATGTGTTTGCCAAGCCCCTTAAAATCAATCTGAACAAGCATTAAGGTGATGGTGGCAAAAAAAAATGCTAACTGACAAAATCCACTCAAAAAAAAGATCCAGTAGATTTACAATAATCTCATCGTCGTTATGAAACATTATTAGTCTGAGCCTTGCCGTGCGAGGAGTAGAGGGACAAAGAGGAGGGTTGGGAAAGGGTAAACAGAGAGACGAGAGAACAGCAGAAGGTAGCCAATTCCCTCTGCACCAGCTCTGTGCAAAGCTGTCTGGACGGGAGGGGGGGCACCCATCCCAGGGGGGGGTGGCAGAGGGTGCCAAAGTTTTTCTCCACAAACAAAGCCTGGTGCGTACAGGTGTGTGTGTGTGTGTGTGTGTGTGTGTGTGTGAGTGTGTGTGTGTGTGTGTGTGTGTGTGTGCGTGCGTGTGTGTGTGTGTGAGTGTGTGTCTGTGTGAGTGTGTGTGTGTGTAGCTGTTCCTTAACTGCAAACACATGAACTATCATGCTGAGATCTGCAGAACTTCAATCTGCAGACACCGCTAACAAGGGGAGAGAGACGGCACAGTGTCAGGGAATATGACGCCGCTGAAGCGGGCTAGGAAACTACATTAGGACGCAACACAGCACCAGCTTTTAATTACACCTTGAACTGGGTATGAATCAAATCGAAATACACTCTTCTCCCAACAAATGACTATCACCATACATTCTATCCAGATATACTCTGTCCACACTATACTGTATATTACATTACAATATACACACACACACACAGACCCTACACCTCCTGTTACACTACACTGAAGCAAGTGGTGCTGTTGTGTCACCTGTTTCAGGCTGAGAGAGCGAACGGATTGAGTGAGGGAGGGTGTGTCGGTTGGTGGAGGGGTGGCGGTGATGGTCCTACCATGTGTGTGCCACGGTGAAGCGCCTCTGCTTGTGGTTGTTGTTGTTGAGCATCATGCGTCGCAGCAGCCGGGGCGAGTTTCGGGGTGAAAGGCGCGGCGAGATGGAGGAGGGCGAGCGCCGGGGGCCCCGGGGCCGCTCCTGCTGCAGCAGGTTCTCCCGCAAGATCTTCACCAGGTCCTCGTTCAGCCCGGCATGCTTGGGCATGGGTGGCACGGCCAGCGTGTCCTGGTGGCCCACGGCCGCCGTTTGCTGGGCCATCCCGCTTATGTCCGTCCTTCCTTCCTTCCTTCTTTCCTTCCTTCCTTCCTTTCCTTTGCTGCTCTCTTGTTTAACGCTCCCTCCGTTTCAGTCTTCACCGTCTCCAAGGTGGAGCCCACCAGTGTTTAGAAATTTAGAAATCCCCCTGCGGTGCACTTCAGGATCGATCCCCTTCGTGCTATCAATCTCCACTGGAAGCTCCCAGAACCGCCACCATCAAATGATGAAAACAAACAAAACAAAACAAAACACCAAAAATGCACCGTCGGAATGTCTCAGGAAAAGGAGTCACAAAAAAAGCCAAATGCAGATAAGGATTCACAAATTCAGCAGCACTGTTGTGTGTGTATGTGTGTGTGTGAGTGAGTGAATGAGTATGAGGGTGCGAGCGGAGAAGGTGAGGAGCGATCGTGAGGAAAGAGAGAGAGAGGGAAAGAGGGAGAGAGAGAGAGAGAGAGGAGGAGGGAGGTTCTCACGCAGCTCCTGCCAGCACAGCACGGAGCCCGTCTGTAGTCACGGCTCTACGCACGCAAACACACACATACACGCACTCAAAAAGCGCGTACGTGCAAACAAACACACAGACACACACAAGAGCTGAGTTGAGCTGAGCTGATGTGCTGCCACACTCAGACCATAGCTGTGAGAGAGTCCTGAGCTCCTGTGCAAGTGCTCACAGCACACACGGCACACAGCACAGAAGAGCAGTGCAGCGCAGTGAGACCGCGTCACCACTCCTTCCCTCTCCTCTCCTCTGCTTCGTTTTCCTTGGAAATCCTGCTCCCACTTCAGGATGGGGAGGGTGGGGACGACGTGCGTATGAATGAGAGAGTGAGTGAGTAGGTGTGTGTGTGTGTGTGAGTGTGTGCCTAAGAGAGAACGAGAGAGAAGAAGGGGTAGAGGGGGAGGGAAAGGAGAGGTAGAAAGTCAGAAAGGGGGGGTTGGGGTTGAGAGATGGGTGGGCAAAGGGGTAGAGAAGAGAAGGTTTTACGCAGAGATAAGGGAGGCTTATTCCTGGATGACTTGCCTGCTGTTCTAATAGACATAACTCACAGCACACTGGCTGAGTGACTCTTAACCCACTAAAAGCAGAATATAATGGTAATTGACTGAAGCATAACCCTGGTCTCATGGCACTTGAGACAGCAGTATATTCAGAATGGCAGTGAGAGTGCTCTAAAGAGCCACACGTCAGAGAAGGGGTGATACTCTCGTCAGAGCCACACATCATTTTGTGTCGTGTTTGCCTTATCTCTTTTCCCTGAGATAAGAGAGCTCTCCTCCTCGCCATTCCTCCCTTTATGCAGTATCCCTCCAGTCCAAACCCTTCTAGCTCCATATTCATACATTTCCCTGAACAAAAAAATATTAAAAAGTCTGACAAAATTCAGTCAAATTCTGCCCCTCTAAACGTCAAAGCAAATGTCTGGCTGTCTCCAGCTTAACCAATTTTATTGACAGCACAATATGGGGTGGCAGATTTTCGTGGGGAGGGGTGTTTGTTTACTCAGTAGTTAGCGTGTTGACCCTCTCATTCATTATGAATTTGACGACCTTACCTCACCCCTTTTATTGATTTTCCATTCTCTGCCACTCTGCATTCACACAGGATTCAGAGGGTATTTATTTGAGATAAATGGAAAACAACCAGGCCAGCTAAAGACAACAGAGTTTGGTTACCTCCGTTTCCAGCTCTCTCTGTTTCCTTGCATTTGAGCTTGAGTTGACCATCAGTCGTCTCCTGTTTAGTGTCGACACAGAGAAAGGGTGTCATTATATTTGCCGTAATCTACATCAGAGCTCATTCATTAGCAGTACCATATGGAAGATGTCACACAAACCAGCCAATTACCTGTTTTTACTGTGTGTGTGTGTAAGAGAGAGAGAGAGAGAGGGAGGGGGAGGGCTGCATATTGTGTGCTTACATTAATGTGTACAGTGTGTTAAATGCGTGGGCGCACACGGTGGTGAGGGATCTTAGAAAGACAGTCTAGCACTCAGGAGTCTGTATCATATTGTCCAAAATATGCCTCTGAATGTAGATTTTGTCTATGCCTGTAAGCTCTAGCAGAGTAGGTCAATGGACACTTTGGGCAGATCTAAACAGCTGTGACTGTTGCTGGATATTTCGATGATAAAGAAGGGAGCACTCAGTGTTGACTGATAACAGGTTGGCTTTGATATGACCCTCGGAAAGTGGGTAGTGGTTATCAGAATTATATGTGAATTTTGTAACAAAATGTATGTAACAAAAACTAAATATTTACAAAGCCCCTGCTTTATGGTGATGAAGGGTTTAAAATGTTTAATTTTGAAGGGCATTAGCATTTCTCCACATACTGTAGATGAAATTTGGTATTTTTCTGCCATTTTCCTTTCTCTGTCAGTCCCAAGCCAGGGTTTGATTCAATTTCCTTTGAACTAAATTCCGGTCCAATTCAATAAGCAGTGATAATTAATAACATTCTGGTACACCAGCTTGGTTAAGCTCAGTATTTTTCAGAGAGAGAGTGATACATAGATATAGATATAGATAGATATAGAGAGAGAGCAAGAGAGAGAGAAAAAAGAGAAAATCTCACCCCAACAAACATGCACACACAAGTGACTGTCAGGCTGACATTGAGTTGCAGCAGGGCAGCAGATGAAGAATATTCCCAGCATTAAATCATCTTCATTAAGACCACCATCATTTTCATTCTACTCTTCACAATTTTAAAAAAGGGCCTAATAATCAAAAACATTTTTAGCTGTAAATTAGTTGGTGTGTGCGTGAGCAGTGGTCTGGTGACTGACCTTTTTAAGGCCTCCTCCTGAGGCGGACTGTGGCACTCAGCTCATTAGTTCAAGGGCGAGAGAGCACACGATAGGAGTATGATGGGGATGTGGGTGTGGGGCTACTGGCCCTGAGGTGTCAGTCATGGGGGACAGAAATAGACGCAGGTTTGCGACTTGACAGTAAAGCACTGTCTGACACTGCTGCAGCAGCAGCAGAGGCTTCGAAGGCACTGGAGTGAAGAGAGCAGCTAAGGCTTCACTGCTGGCTGGAGGGGGGGGGGGGGGGAAAGAAAATGTCTCCAAAGCCAGCAGGAATATCGGCTCGATTCACAAAAGGGATGAAAGAAGGGGTACCTTTGTGAGCAGTAAAACGTTATGTACCTTTAAACTGGCCATTTGGGATTTTGACCAGTCATTTTGTGATTTCATTTCAAACCGTTTTGCCAAACTGGCATTTTTTTTTCATGTTTCCTCAAATCTGAAGGGAGAGGAGGCAAGCAGATGCTGCATTCACTCTCCACTGCCGCTTGCAAATGAACACCATTGTGTGTGTTTGCAGTCGGCAGCAACCCCCCCCCCTCCACCCAAACTCGCCATCCCCACACCCCACCAAACACCCTCCATGACGTCTCTCTGCGTTTCAGACCTTGTAACCATTGGCAACATGGATGAGAGAGACAAGTGCATGTGGAGTAAGGGAAACAAAACGACTCAGAGGCATAGAAACTCAAGAAGAATGAACACAGACAAATACGCAGAATTAAAACACAATTTACACACACACACACACGCAAATGCAAATTGTTCTATGTGCACATTTGCACATGCATGCACAAATACACAGACACACACATACAGTTGCAGCCTTGTATTGCCAAATGCACTAGTACACACAATCACATACTTATTCACAAATGTTTTCCTCTCAAAACATATTCACGACACATATGTACACAGGATGCCACCTCAGAGTTCTTATAATAACAGTATTTATACACCCACACACAAATGCGCGCACACGCACACACACACACACACACACACACACACACACACACACACAGCCACTGCACTTTAAAATTAAATATTCCCCTCCTCCTGGGCAAAGCAGGGGAATATTAGCACGAGATTGATTGGGCTGACAACATAAACCTTTATCTCCATGGCTCACTGCCGCCCAATTTAAAATGCGATTTAACACTGTCCACATGATCCAGATGAGTACGAGCAATTCTGGCTGACACGGCAGGCAGGATCACAGCCGCTAGCCACAACACAGCCATGTCGAAAAACACTGTCTGATTTGGAACCGCAGAGCATCTCAGTACTGTCAAATCTATTGAGAAGCAATTTGCCAAAGAGTTTCTGACAGCACAAAAAGAGAAAATGTGAGCAATGGGCTACGTTACGCATACACATCAATCTGCACAGCATCTCAGAAATGGCGGGAAACAGGAAACCTGTGAGGTGAAGAAGAAACTGCTATTAAAGCTACCATTGGACCCAGGGGAGACCAGTCAAATCTTTACCCAACCAGGAAGACTATAACATATACAGTATGTCTGACTGACCAGCTCATCTGCTGCTGTCACGAAAATAAAATACGTCAGAATTAAATTATCAAAACATTTTTGATTTGCTTTGTATAGATTTGCTGGTTATAATCCTGAGAGAGGAAATTGTAACAGATGCCCATGTTATATTTTGGCAAAGAGGAATAAATGATAACTAGAAAATGCATTTCCTGAAGGAAATACCAGTGCATGAAATGCAAAGGTTAAGAAAGGAAGAAGAAAAGAAAGAAGAGTGAAAGAAGGAAAGAAGAAAGGAAAGAAGAGTGTAAGAAGGAAAGAAGAGTGAAGAAAGGAAAGAAAAGTGGAAGAAGGAAAGAAGAGTGGATGAAGGAAAAAAGAAAGGCAAGAAGAGTGGAAGAAGGAAAGACAAAAGGAAAGAAGAGTGAAGAAAGGAGAGAAGAGTGGAAGAGGGAAAGAAGAAAGGAAAGAAGAGTGAAAGAAGGAAAGAAGAAAAGAAAGAAGAGTGAAGAAAGGAAAGAAGAGTGGAAGAAGGAAAGAAGAAAAGAAAGAAGAGTGAAATAATGAAAGAAGAAAGGAAAGAAGAGTGAAGGAAGGAAAGAAGAGTGGAAGAAGGAAATAAGGAAAGAAAGAAGAGTGAAAGAAGGAAAGAAGAAAGGAAAGAAGAGTGTAAGGAAAGAAGAGTGAAGAAAGGAAAGAAAAGTGGAAGAAGGAAAGAAGAGTGGATGAAGGAAAAAAGAAAGGCAAGAAGAGTGGAAGAAGGAAAGAAAAATGGAAGAAGAAAATAAGAAAGGAAAGAAGAGTGGAAGAAGGAAAGAAGAGTGAACAAGAGTGGCTCTGGATGAAGAGATAAAGAGAGAGTGAAAATATTGAAAAAAGGAGATAAAAATGGAGTGAAGAAGAGAGATTGAGTGTGAGAGAAAGTTGACAGAGAGAAAGATGGAGAGATGGAGAGAAAAACAAATAGAGAATGGATGGTGTCTTAATGTTCCTAGTTACAGTTAAATTGAGAGGGACAGAGAGAGAAGAGGTTCTTTGGATTTGGCACAGGTGTCAGTGAAGCATACTAAGGCAGAAGGCAGTAACTTCTATGTTAAAGCTCAGTGGTATGATAACAATGGAATAATGACCCTATTAATTAATCAGTAGTAATACTATTTCATTTATCACAATTACCAATACAATGATTATCACACACACACACACACACACCATTGAATTATCACATTAAGCACATAAAACAATGAACTTGAATTGTCACATGAAACACATAAAACATCTATGTCAGTCCATTGGGTGTGTGTGTGTGTGTGTGTGTGTGTGTGTGTGTGTGTGTGTGTGTGTGTGTGTGTGTGTGTGTGTGTGTGTGTGTGTGAGAGAGAGAGAGAGAGAGAGAGAGAGAACGATAGAGAATGAGGCCCATTTCCCCCCTCCACATGCCCCCGCTCGCCAAGCGAAGTTACCCGATTTAGATGCACCTTTTTCGGACTAGCCACAGGCACTGGGTGGGGGAATAGCCCGATAGCTTAGCATATCTGCCATGCAATTCTAATGGTAATGCTACCTAGCTTGGTATGCTAACTGTCGGTAGTCTATACATCGTGAAATCAACCAAAATACTGATGTCACTGGCTTTAATTTGATAATGGCATGTTAGTAGTACATTTAATATCAGTACATTTGTTTAATTACTGCTGATATTTTACAAATACGTCAAAAACTCATTTTTGACCAAACTTGAAGTTACGGTCTTTTGCCTTAGCACGGCAGAGTAAAGCACAGGTGCAAGCCAGTTTAAAGACCCTATTATGATGTCATAATGGCCCAATGTAAGTCAATGGGAGAAATTTATATTCGTTTTTCTTTAATATCTTAAAAAGTATAAAGTTTAGAAAAGTGAAAAATACATAGCATAAGTGTCGTTTACAAGACCTACGCGACAAAGTTTGAATTAAGTTTCTACGTTAAGTGGTTCGGGCTGAATTAATCGCAGAAAAAGGTAACAAGAATAAGAAGAAGAAGAAGAAGAAGAAGAAGAAGAAGAAGAAGAAGCCTAGGAATAACAATACAGGGCATTTCATGCACTGTAATAACAGATATCCTAGCACTATAAAGCTCATGATAGCACCTTATAGACGGTAGCTTTAGGCTAACATAACATAAACACACTACGCTATTGGCCAGTTCTTAGGTACCACGCTGTACTACACATATAGCTAGTAAGGCAAGGCAGGTAGAGGTTGGTTTAGTGTGCCCAAACACAGCCACTGAAATACAGTCAGCTATTCATTACATTAACTTACCACCTTCCATTTGAACAATAACTCAACTTTGTACCTCTGTGCAAGTGGAGCTGGTCAGATATCAGCATTATTTTACCAGCATGTTAAATGTTATCATCAAATGCAAGGGCAGTACTATGGTCTGTTACAACAGTGTCATTTTCCAACCATCTGGTCTACGAGCTATTGCCAAAAGTTTCATGGACAGAGAAAACATTGTTTTGTAGTTATGTTTAAGTCAACTGTCTTTGGTCATATTGGGAAATAAAGCCAATTCTGTTTTCATGAAATGTGCCCGTAATCAGTTACATAACACCATAACAACGCTGTGTGTTGTTTTCTCCAGACAGAGATCCACCAGTTAAACATCAAGTCTATTTTTCTACCTCTGCCCTTTAAAGACAGGGCCGGCCTTGTTCAACACAGTCCAGGCCACAACCATGACAGCAGGTGAGCTGTTGAATACCAGCAGGGAACCCATAAAATGTGACCCTTTATGACAAGGGTCCAGTATCCACTCAAATTTGAATCACATCAAAAACACACTGGGTGTGTTCAATCTACTGGCCAATACATATGTCAGGTCTCCCTTTTGATAACTATCTGGTTTACGTTCTTTCAAGCTCACTCCATACAACATATTCGATAAACAGTGTGTAACAGGTATACTCTCTGTAAATAATTGCACAATAGACCATTATCAGGGTGTGGGGTGGGTTGGGGGGGGGGTTGTATGCCTGTGGCATTTGATGCTGTGCATGCAAAATTCAGAATAATTTGGCCGATTTATTATTTCATCATATATACTTCAAATATTTGGAACCGCATTTTGTGCTGTTACAGAAATAAACAAGATCTTAGGAGCACTTACATTTCCTGTTCTCCAACCAGCCTTATACTATGCAATATTATGATGTGAAATGATTGCATTATGTAACTGGCTAATCAATCTCAATTTATATACCTAGGTGGAACACAAAGTATACCAGTAGGCATTTCCTGTAGGGGTCGGAATCTCTTGGCACCTCATGATTCGATTCGATTCTAAATCATTATCGATTTTAAACCTGTAAAAAAAAAAAAACATCCATTTTATGTTGAAATGCAAGCTGCATCTATTATTGTATTGCTCATAAAAAGTCAAAATTGTGTCAAGAAAAAGCTATTTCTCTAATAAAGCAAATAGAGAAGGTAATTCATCTGTTGATTTTCTTTAATTATCAAACACAAAGTAGGAAGTGATTTTAGAGTTGCAAACTCAAATGATTTAATAGTCGAAATGCATCGATAATTGTTTTATCGGTTTCGAATTGATAATCGATAATCAATCGATAATTGCATTTCAACATAAAATGGATGTGTAAAAAAAAATCACCACGCTGGGATCACCGTCACGGAGAATTACAGGACATGGTTGTAAAATCTGAGGATCAACATGGCTTTCATTACCAGTAATAATTAATGTGCATCTTGCCAGTGATTATTTAGCGGTTTATTAGCTCTCATAGTTACATGCTGCAGAAAACAACTGCATTTCTATCTAATTACAGTCACAAACTGATAAACCAAACACTCCCTCCTTGCAGTTCAGAAGTCTGTTGAATGTCATCAGCTTATAACAGTGACGGAGCTCAGCCCATATCACTGGACGATGAAATTACACAATTAAATTAAGTTTTACATTTTAAGTAAAACATTTTCTCTGGGTATGGCAAGATGTGCACCCTGATACACTGTCAAAGATACAGTTTCATGCAGACTGCTGCATATCCTGCATTTTCCGGTCTTTTTTGTCTCATAGCACCACAAATTTACAAAAACATCAAACATTAACATTAATATAAAAACATAAACATTAAATGAATGTTAACAGCCAATGAAGGGCAATACATGTGTGTTATATAATGATGCTCTTTCCCTCTCTTCATCTCATAGAAGTTAAAGCTCTTTATAATCTGTGCGACCACCCTCTGGTGGTTAAACTGTAGGGCAGCAACAAGGTCCCGACGCTGTCAAATCCTGTGTAGACAGCGACCTCTAACGGTGGGTAGGATGTACAACATCAGTACATACACCAGTGCAAAATATTGGGAGGGATGGAGGGAGGTTGGGGGAAATGTAGGGATGCAGAGTAAGAGATTTACGTCAGATAATGTACTCAATGTACTCAAAGGGCATATTTTGGTTCAGAGCATAAAGGGATAAAGTATCTGCAGACCACTAGTGAAAATCAAAGCAGAGCATAAATGCATGTGGACATTTGGTATGAGAAGGTTTTGTGTATACCTGCAAAGTGCAATATTTGCTCAATAAAGGTGCATGTGCAGATAACATACAGAGGTGATGTTTAATATGGCATGGTGTATGGCAAAATACTGCTAACAGCGTTTTACTTAAGTACCATCTCTAACAGTACTTACAATGAAGTAATTCATGCAAATAGCATTATGATGTTAAGGACAATGAAAAAGGGCACACAATGTATGTGTATGTGCTCCCTATTACATTGTCAAAGACACAATTTTATGCAGACAAATTACGTTGTGTGCAGAACACAGTAGTTTGACATTCTGTAATAGATCAGTTCTATAGAAAAAATACTTCCAATAGAGACACACACTAGATCGTGGCATTTTAGGTAGCCAATACAGTGGATCCCTCATGTGGGCACTAGAGATATTTATATAAGGTAGGTTTTAATCTAACGTGTTTTTTCAAACATTTGTTCTGCTATCCTGCAATACCTCTGTGCTCAACTAAACTAAATGATGTAGTATTTTGAGTTTAAAATATGTCTGTGGGCAATACAGCTATTCAAAGGCATCCCTTTCCCAGCATCTGGTCCAAATATCAAATGACTAGTTGCATTACAGGTGAGTGAGTGGGTGCACACTTTTTCCAGTTCATTATATCAAACACCTGTGGTTTAATAAAGCCACAGGTTGAATATATTAATAGCAATTTATTATTATTAGCTGTAACAGTTAGTGTGCACAGCAACTTACGTATTTAAGCTGTCTGGTGCTACCTAGTCTGTCTCGTTGTTTTTGTGCCAATGACAATAAAGTACTTTGAACTTGATCCTTGAACTATGAATTATAAGCAAACATTCATCACTACAGAACATATGTTTACATGTCATATTTGTTTACAGATTATTAGCTAATTTGGTTGACTTTTGTTAATTAGATATTATATTATTTTATTATTTTTAAACAAGGATGGCTTATTACAAAGCAATAATCATTATGACTTTATCTCTAAGTGGACATTTCTAGACATACCCAATGTGATCTTTCAACTCAAATGGTGCCACAATGGTGCCTGTAGTGCCACAGAAAAGGCTGCACTTCCCCAGTAGGACATCAGCCTGTCACTTCACTGCCATTACCCTGATTAAGTATGTAAAACAAAATTGTCCACTAAAGACAACCCTTGCATGCCTTTTCTGGACATTAAGAAAATGCATATAGAATACAGATGTAATAAGTATTGCACAACGAGATGATCATACGCCATATCACAAAAGTGTGTATTATACACAGTTGTCCAAAAGAGGGCAGAGTTGCACCAGAAGCCATATTATAGGGTAACGCACAAGGCTTTATGTAGTTACTAAAGCATGAAGTAACAGCTCTTCAGGGATTGATGATGCTGCACTGTGTGCCCAAGCTCTCTTGGATGTCCAGGAGGCTATCTGCAAGAGTAGCCAGAGAGACAAGCCTATTAATAGCCACATCATAGTCCACATGCAGAGCAATGGACAATGACACACTCCTCACCACTTCCCCCAGCATTCCCACTGCAAAGAGTACTGAGTGACATAATAATTTCCCCTAATTGTCATCTATTTTACATCCACTTTCCACGCAACCTTGAGTGCTGACACATCCTGACAGTGCACGCTAACATTTCTCTCTTTTCATTAATATTTAAAGTTGCTTTTGTGGCTGGTGACTCATAGCCGTCTGAGGGACTGTCGTGCTTTTTAAGAGTGCTTTTGCACTCTTGCTGTGTTACTATGTAATCAACATAGAAAAACAGTCTCTCTCTGTCCCTGTGCATTTATGCCTCTTTTCCCTGAAAGGTATTGCAGATGTAATTTGTTGGGTTTTTTTCCACCAAGAGATGACATGCCGACCAGACTGTCTTGTGAATTTGGAATACAGACAGTTCCACACTGCCAGACCAGAGCTGCTCTTGAACAGGCTTTAAAAAAATAAATTCCCCCAAACACACACACACAACATATCTCGCTCAATAACAAAAATGACATACTGCTGACAAGCGTCAACCACAGATCACTGTAGTTGTGTGTGCCTGTGAGAGTGTTGATGGCCAGGGTGTGTGATGTATTTTAAGGGACTGCACACCTTTTTGCCTACAATGTGTCTTATCCCCCAAGCAGTCAGGGAGAAAGCCTTAATCACACAGCATGATTATCTTTGCAATGCAAAATAATCCAAAACTGGATACTGTCTTTTTAAGGACTGCATCAATTATTCTAAGGAGTGAAAAGAAGATCCACCTTCTATTTCCTCTCGTTTTCACAGCAGTTTGTCCTTGAATCCATTGCTTACATTTGCTTGCAAGGGTTTGTGACAGGTAATCCCTGAAAAAAGAAAAACCAATTACTTCTGTAGACAATTAAAGAGCCTACAGAACTAATCAGACAGCTTCTCCCTGCTACACTGGAAAGAACAGGTGCTACAGATGGCAAGCAACATCTGAGGGGCCCTGTCACTACAGGTAATCTTGACAGACCCGGTCTCCTTGGGATTCTCCTTGCTTTGGAGCGCCCTGTTCAGGGACACCAGCAGAGCCTCTTCATGCTGTGACAGCCGTCTGGCTCACACTCCTGCCAGCCAGACAGCCAGAGCAGGTAAAACAGGTCTCATCCTGACCCAGCGATTCCAGAATGCACACATAGACAAGCCCCATATGGCAGCCTGGGAAGGAGGACACTCACATAACACATCTCTCGCTCTCATTCTCTCTGTCTGCCTCTCGCACAAAGACTTGTCTGATCGGTCTCTTATACACACAAACACAGACATAAATCTCATAACATCACAATCCTCAACCACAGTCTTTGTCTTAAACATTCACAGGACAAACCAAGCTCTTGCACCTCAAACATTGGAAAGAAGAAACACAATGTTTTCAGTTTCATAGAAATGATCTGTGTTTAAAAGTACATACTCTTTGTAGGCGTAGAAGTTTTTGTCTAAATGGTTGTATGTTAATTACAACTTGATACAGCCGTTGAGTAAATATATAATATATTTATTAGTATGTTGTTGAGTATAATATATTGTGAGGTTTTTATTTGGCATATAAAGCCATAAATTACAAACTTTTAATTATGAAATATATTATCAATATCAATTTTGCATATTTATTTTTATTACAATGTATGTTTACATACCATTACATTGTGCCCTGTCATAGGCGGAGATCCTGGGGGTAGGTTCGTAGGTGCTCTTAAGGCAGAGTCTGCACTTGTTAAGATGTTGTGTATTCTCTGGATTGCAAAGTAAGGACAACATTTGCTATATAAACAAACATCTTCTCTTTGCCCTCATGTCTCCAACAAAAGGGCTTATTCTATTGATTGAAGCAGTTCATCTACCTCTTCAGGAATTCAGAAAACTTTTTTTATTTGTAATCTTGCAGCCTAATACAGATATGGCTAATGTTTTTTTCAGACACATGAAAAAGAAATGTCATGTTGACAAACCTATTTATCTTGCTTGAGATATATGTTTACATTTTTTTGTGTCTCTCTTAAGAGAATTTTTGCTCTATCCATCTGAGAGGTACAAAATAAATAGGTGACAGAACAGAGAAACAAAGTTAGTCTGAGAATGAAGTTAGGAGACATATGTGAGATGTGTGGATTAGGGAGAGAGGAGAGGACAGCAGGTGGCACAGTGCATTATCCACAAGAGGCTGATGGGGATGGGGGAAAGGTGGCACACAGATAAACTGACGGCTTCCTCATTTAACAGTGTCGGGTGATGTACACAGCATCTATCACCCGCTGTAATCAGTGCAATGGGAGAGATTAGCCAGCTGGTTGCCACTCAAGGCCACTGGAGGGCCAGAGGAGTCAAGGTGTTTCAGCGACATAGGACACATTCCCCCATCCCCAACTCAGCCTCTAAGCACAGGCTGCCGCCGCTGTATATTTGTGTGTGTGTGTGTTTAAATATGTGTGTGTGTGTATGTGTGAATAAGTGTGTGTGTGTGTATGTGTGAAAAAGAAAGCTTATGTGTGTGGGACTATGTATAGACGCATGTTCATGCCGTGTGGAAGAGAAACTTCTCCTGTACATTTGTGTGAGTGTGTATGCATAATCGAGCTTGTGTGTGTGGGGGAGCTGTTTTTCCTATGTGACCATGACTTATTCTGTGTGTGTGTCATGTGAGTGTGAGTGTTTAGGTGTGCGTGTGAGCATGCGATTCGTTGCAGCATCCAGTTTTCAGTAGTGCAAAAATCACCAGATTTGTGAATGTGTGTGTGTTGTGCGAGTGTCTGTTTGCGAGTATGTGCAAGTAGGTTTACAGTCTGCTCTGATTTTACATCACCATCCTTCTTCCCCCTCTCTCTTTCACTATTTTATCCCTTCTGTCTTTCTCTGTCTTCCTTCCTCCATTTCTCTATCCTTCTCTCTCCTTTGCTCCAGATTTGGCTGGCAGCTCTCCCCGCACAGCTGGAAAGCAGAGATGTCTTCCTTGAGGGGGTAGGATGACGCATTCAGTGGAGTGGAGAAGTGACCCCCTCCCCCCTCCCCCACTGACTCCTAATGCCATGGGGTGCATTGAACACAAACACGAACACACACACACACACCTCCTACAAAGACAGCGGCTTTACACCTCTCAAAAACATTCAGTATGGATTTTCACATTAACACAGGAGATGATGAACACTTAAATATTTAACATCTCCTTGCCACCACTACTTCTCTTATTTTTCGCCTGCAGCAACCGGCTAATATTGAATTTCACATCCAGTTATTAATCTCACAAGCACGCCCATGTGTTGATGAGCCACACAGTTTCAGCACTGTGTTCTGCCAACGGCACCTGTCCACCCCTATCAGAGAGCCAAGTAATGGCAATAAAAAATGAATCAATGCTGCCTCTTTATTAAAACTAAAGGGAGGGAAGAGGAAGGGAGGGCAGTGTAGAGAAATATAATAGTAAAACCCATTCAATGTCTGTTGAGTAGCCCTTCTTTAGCTCAAAGATAATGCAGATGCTGCTCTTAGCTTGTCCTTGACTGTACATATTCCTACACAACACTATGAATGCTAGGTATAGTAAGTGCACACAATGATGTGTAAGATATGTTAATTATGTCAGTGTGCTAAGCCACATTTTTTCAAATGTATACACAATATACATACAGCAATACATATACATATATTTACCCTCACACACACACACACACACACACACACACACACACACACACACACACACACACACACACACACACACACACACACACACACACAAAGAATGCAAAACACCCATGGACAACAACTATGTGAGTGAAAACAAGGCGTTAAAGGCAGAAATACACTTCTGCATCCTTCTCCGTCCTCGGATAAAATGGGCGGGCGGACAGATTCAGGTGGATTTGAACGTACTTATAGGCCTTATACACTTCTACGATGGCTATTTTAATTAAGTAGGCTAGTGAATTCAACGTGCCTGCTTCACATTAAGCAGAAGTCGTTTATTGACACATCTAAGGACGGCCACAGCGCTTTAAAACGACGTGTTTATAGGCTACATTTTTCAAAGGTGGAAGATAAAAGGCAAGATCATCGCCAGGTGTAGGCCTACTTTCTAAACCCGTAGTTATCTCCCTTTCCCTTCTGTCTGCGGTTGATGAGTAAATGAATGGCAACTTGATTTGGCCCCATGATTTATTCTCCACACTGTGCACAGAGTTCAACGTTACAGTAACATAACTTTGCTCCGGTTGGTATTATGGAAGGAGTTAAAAATAATCTGGAGAGTTTAAAACAATACAAAACGAGGGGAAATATACTGTATGGACATATTTCAATGCTGGTGTAGTATATAACCTGAGTTGTATTTAGGCATAGCACATGCCTAGCTTGTGACAGCGATGTGTCGGCAATTTAATTCCGTTCTTCCAATGTGAATAATTTAATTTCAATATGCTTATCTCGCTCTTGCCCGTGCTTGTGCGTTTAAAGGTGCTTGTTTTGTGTGAGCGAGTTCATTTTTCTGTTGATGCTGGAGTTTTATAAAGGCAGGCTATTCATATAAAACGTACGTAAATGTGTCAGTAGTATGAACAGTAGACATTGACTCGGTGGGGCTCAGGTAGGGATCGGGCACTACTCCGTAAATGATGTCGTTGGGAAATAATGTCGTTAGTGGACCAATCTCAGCCAAGGGGGTATCCGACTCTCTCGGGAAAGTTCGAAAAATCAGGAGGTGCTCGTTCGTCTCCAACCAGCACTCCGAGGGCTCAGATGGGCGTTCCACCTGGGGGAAGGTGTTGCGAAGACGTGCCCAAGTGTCCCTCTCCGACCAAAATGCACGACTGTAAATAAGGCTTAAGTGTTGAAGTGCGCCCAGAAGGTCACGGGGCCCAGTGTTGCCTACCTGACTGAAAAGGGCACTGTGCTGTAATCGTGTTAAGGCGTACCCGCGACAGGTGTTGATTAGAGGATCTCTGACAGCCACACAGGCAGGGTTTCCGCTTTTGACAGCTGGCCCGCCAGATCCCTGCGCTGCTTTCAAATTCTCCAGGAGAGGGAAATAATCCCTGCCTGCGAGCGTGAGGTAGCGAGTGAGTGGAATCTCCCTCATTGTGCATTCCATGCTAAATTTACATTCGGCGGACCGAACATGGGTGCGGAATATCAAACGAGGACAAGGGTGTTTTCTGCTGATGGGGAGAGAAATTCCCTCGGGGAGCTACTACCTAAGAGAGAGTAATGAGGCACCTGGAGGACGGAGGTGAATAGCAAGCAGGAAAACGAGGAGAAGGGGGGAGGAGAAAACAACATGTCTTTCCACGTGCTTGTTTTAATAGCACCCCTAAGGTTTTGCTCTTCACACTTTACGCAGATATATATATCGAATCCCTGGGGTGAGGGGTAAACATAGGACTGTAAAACTTAACTGGAAATAATGTGTGCTTAGCATACTATAATGTTGTTATGTCTGTTTGAGCGATGAAAGTCATTAATGAATTGCTGTAAAACTGTTGAGGGAGACCTTAGGAAGACCTTTGTTGCTTTCTGAAAAAACTAAATCGATTGGGAGAGAGATCTATGGTTGCTCCTGCATAGCTTTACAGCCTTGGCAGCATACATTCCATCAGTACACATAATCATTATAATGAATAGGAAATTAACTGATGCTTTGCAGGCACTCTCTTTGTGGGATCCAAATCCTTTCTGGATCCTACCCTGGGGATTGTTGCGTTGTTCTTAAAACTGCTTGGAGGTGTGTATCAAATAATTACAGATCCACAGTAGAAACACAAAGACGATCAACAAACGAAAATGACTCCTCAAGGTAATTCCTTCCATTCCGTTCCAACACTCATTTCTCCCCACACACGCAAAAGCACACGCAAACACCATCATCCCCATATAATGGATCTGTCTTCTGCTGACTGATGTGTTGTGGCACACTGGAATGACTTAATGGTCACCATCCACTAAGCTTCCCCTCTCTTTCTACAGTGTGCTGACCTTAGATGCTTTGTCGAGTCACACTCCATTCCATTGCATATCTGGCCAAGGCCAAAACACCCTGCATGCAGGTCTGGCTTTCCGGGTCTATCACCACGATTTATGAGCACACAGAGGGTGCCACAGACATGTCTATCACCAAATCCCCACCCCCGATGTATAGTGATGACTGTCCTTTGGCTCTAGCCATGGGTGTCCTTACAATCAACACAATCAGTCACAACAATCAGTCACAACACACCACACAAAGATTGTATGGTAGGTATGGTGCATGTTGCTGTGACGTGAAAATAGAAGTGTTAATATAATCGCAGAGCTACACCAGTTATTGATAGAGGAGACTTCGCTCTAAACAATCAAGAGTGGAAAAACAGACTCCTCCATTTAACAAGCTGTGTGCACAGACACACACACACACACACACTCAAACAAAGAAACACACTTAAACACAGACACACGCGCAAACGCAACCTCACCATTGTTTCTTTGTCTGCCCGTAATTGAAAGTGGTTTGGCAGATCCCATTGACGTACTCTATCTATTCATATGTATGTTTAAAAACCTTCATGAGTATGTGAGTGCGTGTGTCTACAGTGTGTTTACAACTACATAATGTGTTATTGATGTTGACTTGTCACTGTTGTAATGCTACAATATATCCAATCATTTTTAACAACAGCAATGGGGGACTGGGGCCCTTGAAAGCAAAATATAAATATACTTGGATGCCGTCTCAAAAAATGAATCCTAATTTCCGACCACTGATAGCGAGATGTCGATTATCAGGGGAAATAATGTCAGCACCTCTCATAGCCTAGCAAAAAATGTGTTGGTGTGTGTGTGTTGGGGGGGAGGGGGTCTAAAAGACCATAACATGACTTAAAGGGGCCAATGGGAAGCAGTGTGGACATGGACGCGGTTTACATAAACATTTATTCTATTTCAAATCAAACTTAAATGGAGAACACCTAAAGAAAATGTTATCTGGTAAAACTGGTCTTCCCCAAGGTATTCCATTTTCGGTATGATTCTATGTTTGTGTACGGCTACTAAAGTAATCCACAAGATTTGCCTGCATCCACGTCAACGCAGCAGATAGAGATCAGATTTAAATGCATTTAAACTGTCACATGATAATTTGATCAGACATTTATTTCATGACGAAATTGGATTACACCATAAATAAAACAAATGTAAAACAAATAATAACCTGGCCAATAATTAACTGATTTTATAGGGCCCTGTGTATGTGAGAATGTGTGTGTCTGTGTGTGTTTGTATGTGTTTTTGTGTGTGTGTGTGTGTGTGTGTGTGTGTGTGTGTGTGTGTGTGTGTGTGTGTGTGTGTGTGTGTGTGTGTGTGTTTGTGTGTGTGTTTATGTACGAATGTTTGTGTAAGTGTATATATGAGAATGTGTGTGTGTGTGTGTATGAAAGAACGTGTGTGTCTGTGATAGGGTTGGGCGATGTCTCCTTATTTGGCAGAAGACGATGTTTACATTGATACATCGTGATGGACGATGATATCGTATCGGGGGGGGGGCTAGGGGTTGTACTACTCAGTCCCATTTATTTTTTAAAATGCCGTTACGTTACCAATGTTGAACAGTGACTAGCAGTGAGGTTCGTGGCTGCGGTGAGGTTTGTGGCTGCACCGACTCTTGCAGTGTCAGATTTACAAATAAATGAACCCATTCAATTGGTAGCTTGCACATTGACAACTGGTTGTTTTTCATATTTCATATCAGCATTCTTTACATTCACATTGGTAAGGTTCATACAGTTGGCAGTTGCTAGCTTGTGATGAATTCGTTTTAATATCTGGATATTTGAACTCGTGAATATGAACTGTTTCATACGAAGTTGCACAGGCAGCCAGAGGGTTTCTACCAGTCTCCATTATAATTGTATAGTTAAGTCGAGGAGACTATAACACCAGCTAGATAACTAGCTGTCATTTCATGCAAATTGAACTCTTCCATTTAAATCGTTGAAGGTAATTTAAAGTGTCCTAGCTAGCTAGTAAGCTAGCATAGCAAGCATTTAACCGTAACAACCAGGACACAACTTCAGCTGGAGTTTAATTCCTCAAAATCAGCTCACCAATAAAAAGCAGTCTTTGGTTCAAAGTGATCACAACCACTTGTATGATGTTAAATGGCTTCACATAGATATGAAACAATCCTCAGATAAATTATGTGAAATTAACGGAGCAAGGGCTATTCTGATAACAATGTAATGTTAGCGAATGAGGGGTGAGAAGATCCCCCTTGCTAATATTTAGTGTCCGCTGTTCGTTCAAAGCCAAATATATCCTCGTGGTTCCAAATAGCAATTTGGCTTTGAATGTGAGTAGGCCTAGTTGATCGAGCTATCTTCTGTCCCTTCATGTCTATTCTATTTTGTAGCCATTGCACTGAAGTTAATGCTTTCGCTAAAGTTGAACGTCATATTTCTGTTGACAATGAGCAAGTTTCCCGACGCAGGAGCAGGCTTAGATAACGTGAATAACATGAAATGTTTGACGTGGGAAAAACGAAGAAAAGCTGTAACCTAGACATAATACCCTAATAATAATAATAAATTGTATAAGAATAAGCCAATTAGGCATATTGTAGCAGTAGCCTATTTCATTTTCATGCCTGACTTTAATTCATATGGGGGGGCGTGGCATCACGATGGTTACCATCCATCGTGATGGTGGGTCAAAAATGACGATGGACGATGATATCGTCCATCGGCACAACCCTAGTCTGTGAGAGAACGTGTATGTGTTTGTGTGTGTGTGTGTGTGTATATGTGTGTGTGAGTGTGTATGTGAGAATGTGTGTGTGTGTGTGTGTATGTGAGAACGTGTGTGTCTGTGTGTGTGTGTGTTAGAACGTGTGTGTGTGTGTGTGAGAAAATGTGTGTGTGTGTGTGTGTAAGAACATGTGTGTGTATGTGTGAGAGAGAACGTGTGTGTGTGTGTGTGTGTGAGAATGTGTGTGTGTGTGTGTGAGAACGTGTGTGTGTGTGTGTGTGAGAACGTGTGTGTGTGTGTGTGGTCTGCTGACACACATGCTAATGGTTCTCAGAGGCCACTCTTGCCACTCATGTGGCGAAGATGAATGGAGGATTCATTTTCTGTGTGGGCTGGGATAGAAACAGACCGCCCATTTCCGGCCTGTGTGAAGAATACCCAGCACAGCAGAGCAGCCATCAGATCCATCATCTCCTGCTGTCAGTTGCATAGCTAATGTGCTCTAGGATAACCTCAGAGAAGAATTTCAACACTACAGTAAAAGCTCCTCAAAGAGCTGGTGCATAGTTGCCTGAGTGCATAAAATTGGGCAGAGAATGTGAACACAAGAGCCTCTTGGTGTGAATGTGAATATTTCAATATTTCTCTGCCTCAACAAACAACCTAAACAAAGACCCAAAATGTTGGGAGGCATTAAGTAAACAATAGCAAGAGAGATGATTAAAGGAAATCTCTAAATGTTCGGAAATTCCGAAGGCACAATTCCAAACATGTGAACATGAATACAACATTCAAAATGGCAGAGTGGAGGGGCACTATGGAGGGCATTTTAGTGGAGGACCATTTCTGCTGCCATTTACACACTGCCTGTGGCCAGAGGACAAGCAGAGCCCAGGAGTCATGATGATGTGGCATCCATAGCAGCACTTCCCGTCATTGCCTCCAGTGTCCTTATCATCATTGTCTCTGCCAGAATGATTGTTTAGACTCACACACACACACACACACACACACACACACACACACACACACACATAAACACACACAAACACACACAAGGACACGGGTGTACACACATGCACAAACACAAAAACAGTGCACAAATACACAGGGTGTGATTCACACACATACACACACACACACACACACACAAACACAAGGACACCGGGACACACACATGTACAAACAAACAAACACAGTCCACAGGTACAGAGGGTGTGATTCACACACACACACACACACACAAAAACTCTTTCATCAGAGACCTTTAGTCCCTTTCTCTTTTTCTCTTTCTGACAGTCTCATTCTCTCTCTCACACATACACACACACACATAGACACAAACACACACGCCTAGGCACACGCACACACACTCAAACACACACACATACTCATCAGAGACCTGCCACAGCTCTGTTGCTCTCACAGCCCTCCCCTGACAATTCCCCTGCACGTTAGCCTGAATCGAAACTACAGACCACAGGACCTTCTTTCATTCAATCTTCTTTGTAGCAGACCAGCCACACGCAGCACACGCAGCCAACCAAGTGCTTGCCTGCTCATTACTGTTTTCAAAAGCCACAATTCTTTGAGCAATCATTTCAGTTCTAGTCTTCTTACACTGTATACTTCAGTAATCAAATAGGGCAAAATTAAAAATGTTCTTCTTGTAAAATCACGCCTTGTAAATGTATGGGCGCAAAATTGAAAAAAAGGCTGTTAATGCGTTGTCATGCCTTTAATCAAGATTCATTTATAAATTAGTTCTGTCAGTGATTGTGACAAATCTCAGTTGGCTGCACTGTTCACCTCTAATGTGTGTGTCTGTACCACTGATTATTATACGTTTCTGAGACAATAGTGCCCCTGACAAGCCAAGGAATATGTGCCTGTGTGTGTACATGTGTGTATCTGCATGATCTTGAATGTGTGTGCATGTCTCTGTCCGTGTGTGTGTGTGTGTGTGAGCGTGTATGTGTGTGTGTGTGCATAGGCGTGGGCATGTGTGGTGTGTGTTTAATTGCCTGAACAATGCACCTTTCTCTCTGGGGATTGGTTCACCATCTGAACCAGTTACACCCTCCAATGGAGTCACACCAGTCGCTACACCTCACTGAGCCCGGCTGAAGCGATTGTCTTACAAAGAAGCCCGTGTGGGAGCATCCCTCCCTCAACACTCTCTTCAACATAACACACAGCACTACAAACATGCCAATAAAGTGGATGTTAAGGCTATACTATTCTTTATTATATCGCAATGACAGTACGAGCGTTCTGATTGGCTAATGCGTAGTCATGCCTCCCTCGTATTGCCCTATCGGGAGGGCTATACGAAATTGTGTATTGCCTTCAGACGAAAATTTCAAAATGAGTGGAAGCAAACACTCTGATAGTGAGTTTTACTATCCAGGTGAAAATGAACAGTTTTTCAAGGACATCCACAAGGTAAATATTCTCTGGCTCTCAGAAGAAGCGAGTATTTGTTATTGAAACTGATGACGAAGACTAGAAACCATAGTTTGAATCACTTGCGTTGAAAAACTTCCGTTTTCTATCGATCAGTGATTCGACTCAATGCTTAAACATCCTATAATAATCTCAAATCCAAGTAAAATGCCATATAATAAGCAACTTACTAACCTTGACCGTAAATTTAACATGACGGAAAGTCATTGTAACTTGAAATCAGCAAGAAATGGGTTGCAATTTACAAAATAAAAGGAGAGAAAATGCCATTTATTTAACAATTTCCTAACCTCAACCGTTCGGTCATACCAGGAAATATCAAACTTTGGCCTTGCTATCGCTCGGTCAATACGGCAAAGCATATTTCCTGGCAGGACCTCACTCTCG
>NC_137913.1:23567135-23763499 GCF_963457725.1 Sprattus sprattus
TCTACATCACATAAGCAGAAGAGACTGAACAAGAGCAGAATGAAGCTGTCTGGAATAAACAGGGGGTATGCAAGAATCTTGAACTGATGATTTAACTGAAAACTCCTTCCCAGGGCAAATAGGCAAAAAGTTGTTGACAAATTATCAGCAATTTTAAAACGAAGATCAGCTCACTGTCATCAATCACACCACAATACGACTAACACTCAAGACCAATCAGATATATAGTCTGTATATATACACATCCCTCAGAGATTTTCCATATTGTCATGAGAGCACTGGAGTACAGTTAACTCATTGTCATGTTCAAGAAACAAGTTTGAGATGATTTGAGCTTTGTGACATCCTACTGGAAGTAGCCATCAGAAGATGGGTACAATGTGGTCATAAAGGGATGGACATGGTCAGCAACAATACTCAGGTAGGCCGTGTGCCAAGAAAATATCCCCCACACCATTACACCACCAGCCTGAACCATTCATACAAAGCAGGATGGATCCATGCTTTCATGTTGTTCACGCCAAATTCTGACCTTACCATCTGAATTCCACAGCAGAAATTGAGACTCATTTGACCAGGCAACATTTTTCTAATTTTCTATTGTCCAAATTTGGTGAGCCCCTGCAAATTGTAGCCTCAGTTTCCTATTCGTAGCTGACAGGAGGGGCACCCAGTGTGGTCTTCTGCTGCTGTAGCCCATCTGCTACAAGGTTCAACATGTTGTGTGTTCAGGGATGCTCTTATGCATACCTTGGTTGTAACGAGTGGTTATTGCAGTAACTGTTGCCTTTCTATCATCTTGAACTAGTCTGGCCAGTCACCTTTGATCTCTGGCATCAAGAAGTCATTTTCGCCCAGCAAAGTGCCGCTCACTGGATGGATATTTTCTCTTTTTTGGAACATTCTCTGTAACCCTAGAGATGGTGGAGCGTGTAAATCCCAGTAGATCAGTAGTTTTCTGAAAAACTCAGACCAGTCTGTCTGGCCCGAACAACCAGGCCACATTCAAAGTCACTTAAATCCCCTTTTTCCCCATTCTGATGTTTGGTTTGAATTTGAAGATCCTCTTGACCATGTTTACATGCCTAAATGCATTGAGTTTCTGCCAAGTAATTGGCTGATTAGATATTTACTTTAAAGAGCAGTTGAACCGATGTAAATATAACATAAATAAAGAGTGCACAAGTGTATGACACACAGTACAACATAATTCCACATCCATCGTTAAATCCACATAACCCCTAAAATGCTTTTTCTGAAATTCTCTTGCTAAAGTCATGACAATCATTAATACTGTGGCTACAAGCATTACTTAAAGGAGAACAATTATACCACAATTATACCATCGGCAGCACACAGTACGCACAGGGATGAAAAGGTATTATGAGGAATTGCAAAGCTATTGCAAGATAATACAACGGCATTAAATAAAATCTCACCATTGCATTTCACAGCCTCGGTGTAGGTCTGAGATGGGGATTAGATGTATATTTCAAATGTCCTGGGAACACTGTTTGTGGGATTTCTCATAAAAAAAACAATTATTTTAACCTTTCACATTTCAGTATTACTATTATTTTTTGGGTGGTAACTCTTTCGAGCAAGAGCCTAGCAAAATACCTACATGCCTAGGACTTATACAATTTAAAGTACAATTAACAGCTTTCAGGGTAGTGTCTATGAGCTTTCTAATAGTGGTGTGTGCTGCCGATGGTATAATTATTTGAGCTACATTAACCGAATGGGTAGTCTAAAGGGACAGACATGACTATGGCACTTTGTGATAAGAGTTCACATCTGGCAACATCTTACTGAAAATCTGGTCATGGATCACAACAAATCCCACAGCAAAAAGGACTGACCATCCTTCTAATGATGATGATGAATGCAACATTCTAAAGTGCTGTTTTGTTTGAACTAATACTTCTAATTTAAATAAAATAGTCTAAAATGTCTGTTCGGTGGGCACACTCAAAAATATTCTCTGTAAATGGGTGTTAGATTCGGGTGGATTTCATATCAGACTAACCTCGCATACCTGAATATGCCTCAATTTGCCCCCACAGGTTAGTTTGCATAGCACCAGGCCAGAGCGGCAGAGCCATCGAGCTTATTATGTTGAGGAGCCTTCAGACATTGTTCCTGACTTTTGTGTGTCTTGGAGCCAGAGACATTAGTCTCTGTTTTGTTGGTCTCTGTCTACAACAACGACAAGATGGTCGAAGCCAATAGGTATAAGCATCTACATATGGCCATACCTGGTATGACCATATATGGCCATTGGTCAAGCTAAACCTATCCTTTGACCTGCAGACACACCAATCCCCTCCCCTTACACCTATGTCATTATGTCTTGTTAATTCTACACAATAAATGTTCGTACATTTCTTTAATGTATAGAGAAGACCTCCTCGTATTCAGAGACCTTTCCTGGCAGCAGACATGCACGTGCTGTGTCGAGGTGGCTAGTGTCTGAATAAACGTGTTATTTCGCTAAGCAGTCTTCAACAAGTCTCTTACTCTGAACAAAGCTAGCTTGAACAAAGTACGAGCCTTCAACGATTTCGCAGAATATACAGCAGATTCTTTCATGGAAAACAAAGTGGCTCTGACCAAGCCATACACTATTCCATCCAATCAAAGCGTTGCTTCTGGAACACAGAAGGGAGGTGGGTAATTTGATTAGCTGTTGTCCTCAAATATCAATGACCTTTCACCAAAATTGTGGACTGAGCCATTCTTTTGAACTCTGCCTTCACAAAGCATTTCATTAGTTTAGACATTTCAAACACTCTGATTGGGTTTGGTTTAAAACATAAAAAATAAACTGAGACCTTTATGCTTGACTGTTCCCAGAAAATGTGTTTTTAAATCAGTTTCGCAAAGTTCGGCAACTGCATGTCCAATGTGCCCTGGCCAGTAGTGGCATTTGATAGTTCGTATTTGAAGTACAGAGCAAAAACGAGTGGTTAGTGCTGGGCTGAGAGAACTAGCTTTTAGATCAGACCTGGGCAAAGTGCGGCCCCTTGGCTGTCCCTGACCGGCCCGCAGAGGTAATTGGTAAACTAGGAATCAAGCGTTAAATGATAAAAATTGATATTACTATTCCTTTGTATACTTATACTATTGCATTGCAAGCTTGCTCTTGTGTGTATGTGTGTGCCATGTGTAAGGGACGTCTAGGCACACCTTTAATACTGCAAAAACATGCTCATATTTCATGCTGAATTGAGATCAGCATATTGGTCCGGCCCTCCACAACAGTCCCACTATCTCATGTGGCCCCTTTGGGAAATTAATTGCCCAGCCCTGTTTTAGATCCTGGTGTCCCAGTTTCAAATCTTTATCTTTCAGAATATGTATCCATCCATTCAAACTACCTATATAAACATTCTTAATGAACAGACTGTGACTTAGTTGTGAATTAGACACACCACAAATTGACCTCCACTCTAACCACACTCTGCACACTAAGCTTTTGTGCAACTAGTGAAGTAGGGTGCAAAAACTGTCAAAAAAGTGCAGCCCACCAACTGACTATTGAGGTGAAAACATGTTCTACAAACTTCAGTAAAACTTAATTCCAGTTGAGCATTTGGAGTCATCTCTCTTTGTACTATGGAGATGTATGTATGTGTGTGCGTGTGCGTGTGCGTGTGCGTGTGCGTGTGCGTGTATGTATGTATGTATGTATGTATGTATGTTTTTATGTATGTATGTATGTATGTATATGTAGGTATGTATGTATGTATGTATGTATGTATGTATGTATGTATGTATGTATGTATGTACAGTATGTATGTATGTATGTATGTATGTATGTTTTTTTAGTTTTTATGTCTGTATGTATAACCATGTAAGTAGAATGGCATTGGGGTGGGTCATGAGCCACATGTAACACTGCAAAACATAAGGCTTTTTAGCAACTATGTTGTAATCCAAATGGCGTACTCTATTGGCTAGAGCTGCAACGATTAGTCGACGAAATCGACTAAGTCGATTGTGAAAAATGGTCGACGCGGATTTGTATCAAAACAAACATTTTTTTTTTTTTTTGCAGACTCTAACAGAGCTACCGGTACTTTTCATTCGGAATTGCATACAGAGGAAGTGTGAAATAGCTGCGAAAAGCGAATTATTCTGAGATGGCCTAGTTACCATGGAAACAATAAACAAAGCTTGGTTTAGCAGCTGCTGCTTATCAGATATGGCTAACAGAAAAGTTGTCATTTTTCTCAATGATGGTCAATTATTAGTAGTATAAGAAGTACTACTACAGTATTTCAAAGAGAATGGGCTGTGGGAGCATAAGAACAGTAAGTGTCTAGCAGCAATTATCATAGACATATATCTATAACTTATTGTAAGGTTTACTCTTAAATCAGGGCTGCCAAGTTTCAGAAAATGACAAGAGTGAGACTTTAGAGTCAGAAGCGTTCGGCCGACGACCACAAAATTTGGCCTTTTTTAACATCGATTTATACCTTAAGACTGATGTCCTCACCTCCATGCCAGCTGCTCTCTCTGCACTGTGGCCTCCTTACCTCTCTTAATTAACCAGAAATTAGAAATGAAAATTGTAACAAGAATTTTGAAAAAATACATTTATTTGTCAATATTATTTCAACCAACTCTCCATCATACTGCCTGTTCTTTGGTACGATGCGCTTTGCTTTTTATATGCCTTGTGACATCTGCCTTTTAATGGGCACAGCTGTTCTAGTGTCTGCATACAGAGTAGTAGGCCTATTAGAACAGTATTAGAACAATTTTCACAATTTGAAGTCCAATGCATCAATCTGGTGCACTTTGACAGCAAAATTACGAAGCTAGATCTATGAAGAATGTTGTGCTGTTGTAAACCATTTTGTGCTCTGGTAACAGTTTAATCATAAACATTCCTGGGTTAAATGTTGCACGGGCACAGGCCAACCCAACCATCCCTGAAATATTTGTAGACACTTTTATTTGACGTTGTATGTATCCATACAATATGTAATGTATGACACATATGTGTAGAACTTATTTAGTCTTGCTGATCTGTCATAAAACCGCAGTGAAAAAGCACATAGGGTAGGCAAACGTAACGTCTGCCTCACTGAAGGGGGCGTACGACAGCCTGGAAAGTGGACTTCCAATCCAGTGAAGTGATAAATACATAATGGTCGACAAATGCCCGAGCTAAAATGATTGCATCTAAAGACGGGGCAGATGATAACTCGATCAACTATTCACATTCAAGGTCAAATTGCTTCGAAAATGTTTGGAAGCTGTAATTTTTTTATGTCAATTTAAAAACACACAAGCCCTAGACTGCTTTTTATTGGTGAACTGATTTTGAGAAATTAAACTTAAATTGCAGCTTAAGTTGTGTTTTCTGGTTGCTAAATAGAAGAGTTCAATTTGCATTAAATGATAGCTAGTTATCTAGCTGATGTTATAGTCTCTGCGATTTAACTCATAAATCTATAATGGGAAAAGTTAGAAACCCCTCAGGGTGCTGTCACCAATGTGCAAGCTGCCAATTTAATCGTTATTTAAGATACTGCATCTGTAACTTATTAGCAACTAAACTCCGCTGACGACCGTGTCTTTTATGTAAATTTTCCGGCGTTTTCGCGCTAAGATTTTTCCAAAGTGACCGAGAAATAGACACTGTAGCCTACTATCCGTTAACACCGTTATTGTAACCTATTTTGGTTTAAAAACGGCGAATTTCGCCGAAAGGTGACAAGTTTGCACCCCTGTGTCAAGACCCGCCTTACGTTGCTTCTGATTGGTTTATATTGCGTGGTGCCTTCCGTGGTTGGTTAGATTTGGGCACAAAGGACTGACGGATTGGTTATCTCGGTCAGTCAATCAGAGTTACTCGAAGCCACGAGAACCAAAGTTTATTATCATGAAAAAAAATATATAGACTGGGTAGTGGGTAAATAAGCGTGAGAAATGTCAAGTGTGGCGTGTGTTGTGAGAATGGGTCAAATTGCGTGACTGTCACACTCAAAGCGTGAGGCTTGGCAGCTCTGCTTAAATGTTTGAAAACAGAACGTCTCATGGAGGATGCTTGCTAACGCTATTTCAGTTAAGTGCAATGTGGTAAATCAGTGAATTATCAGAGTAGCCTGTATTTTCGTTTGTTCTGAATAGATAACCTCCTCCACTTAGCAATCTTCAAACAAAAGATTGTGTTTTGTTTTTTTTTCATATGTTGAATTTGAATGTCACCTGCAGCTCAGTTATGTTGCACTTGCAGAGGCTTGATTGCTATTTTGAGTTCCTTTTAAAACTTTCTCTTTACTTTTAAAACTTTATTTGCACTTTCTCTTTACTTTTATAAGCATATTTGCACTCTTAATTTGTATTACTATTTAATGTATTTATTATGATGTTTACATTTGTATTAACTTGTTACTCAAATACATTTGAAATTCAAATTCCAACATTTTGAATCATTTTTAAAATGTATGGAAATAATCGTTAGATTAGTCGATTATTCGGAAAAAAAGTCGATAGATTAATCGATTACCAAAATAATCGTTAGTTGCAGCCCTACTATTGACTGACCCTAAATAATTTCATCTATATTCCCCATAGAGTGATGATGAAATCTCGATTTTACAACAACAACGGGAAAAAAACACCAGCCAGGATTGCACAGAGTGTATAGGCCTAGTAATAATAACATTATGTTTCATGGCCTAATTTCATTTGTGTTGACAATCCGGGTGTGTTGCCAATCTTGCTAAAAGGATTAAGTTGGAATGTCCATGATTCTGGACAAAGATTCTGGTTTCTTTGTCCTGAATAACCATCTGAATTTAAAACACGTCTCTATAGGCAACATTTACGCTGTCTGAAATCTAATCTGTCTGATCGGGCACATTTGATTTAGCACATCTGAAGCACGTTTCAGTCACAGTGTTGAGGCAGAGAGTGATTTATCCTGACTGAAAAACCCACAAAGTCGTGGCATCAGCCAGCCATTCATGATTGAGTCTGACTTTAGTCTCACAATATCAACCACACTTTCAGAACCATTCAATAACAGTATGTCATCTCAGAAAGCCCAAACGATGGGAAAACAGACGCTCATTATGTGCTGGTGACAATGCCCCCGTACTGTGTAGTCCTTAGAAAACGACTGGTTCTTTTATGGAATGTTTGTAAAGAACGATTTTTGATTGCACATATTATTCACAAATTCTTTAGTATGTTTCAAAGCTCTAACGTCTTTCTTTCCATCAAACAGCATACATTTATGAATACTGTTTGCAAGTGGCTCGTCACTTTCTATCTGCAGTTAGTTAAGTGCTAAAGTGACACAAATAAGTATCGTACCAGCTGGATAGTGGCTAAAAGGGTCTAGAAAATGGGCCATCTGAAAGAAAATTCTCCATGTCTTGATCCTAAAAACCCATCAGTGGGCAAATGGACTCTGGTTACAGAGCAATTAGTGACAGGAAAGCAAGTGACACACTGCACCCAAAAGCAGTTTTCCAGAGAATGATCACATATCTGCATACATTACTCACCAAGCACATAAGAAATACACAAGCAGCCTTGTAAGGAAAAGTACAATAGCAGAAAAATGACAGAGGTGCTGGAGCAGTGAGCGTACTTAAAACAGACAATACATCATGTTCCGGCTGTTCATGATTCTGCATTTAATTACACAAGGACAAAATGATGGAGTGAGTGTGCGTGTGCGTGTGCGTGTGCGTGCGTGCGCGCGTGTGTATGTGTGTGCACGCGCGTGCAGCAACAACTCAACTCTGACAGGATAGAGAGAGAGATGAGGCGAGTAAAGAAAATGCCCACAGATTTCTCTTATACACACAATTAGTCAAATCTGTGTGTGTAATATGTGTCTGTGCTTGTAATGGTGGTGTGTGTGTGTGTGCGTGTGAGCGTGACATACAGAGTGAGTAATAGTAGGTAAATTGCGATTAAGGGGCAGGATAATAAGACAGTGACAAAGAAGCTGCTCGACCCAGTCTTGTGTCTATCAAGCTGACTGATAGGTTTTCTCAAAGACTGCTTCTCCTGATCCTTTTCTTACATCTTCTGTCCTTACCATATACTGCATGTATATGCATATGGGAGCACATAATCTCTCCTTCACAGCAAAGCCTTTTTGCTGAGGGAGCTTGTACTTCAGATAGATGAGCAGAGGCTTGTTTGTACTCTTGCTATCCCTTGAAAACGTATGTGGCAGGCAGTGTTGAATTATTAAAAGTCTTATTCCAGGGACTCACTTCCGATCACCACACGCAAGTTTTCCAGAAACATCCAGAGATCGTCAGCCAGGTATGTGGTTTTTTTTTTGCGATCACCTACCACACAATCACAGGGGATCTGGATGGATTGTGACATCATATTCAGACACTGTTTCCTGTAGGATTTTATCAATACAGCTAAATTACTTGTCTTGTAACGGTAGTAAGTAAAGTAGTAAGAGAATGATCTCAGGATATAACAAATACTAACAAAGCTACAGGCAAATGTGAGGTGCATAGTGATCTTCACCCTAAAAACTCTGCCAAAGCTTTACCATGGATTATTTATTTATACAATTACAGTATACAATACAATTATGCTTCTTCTCAGATCTTATCGAGCACCTTGGAAAATCATAAGTGGGCCCTGAGAAAAATTACAACTGTAAAAAGCAAAATGACTTTAGCAGTCTCTCCAGGATCTTGCGAGGGTTTGTTGTGATTGTTGTTTTTGTTATTAAAACTACTTTATTTGACATTGTTTAATTTTTTCAATTCCCAGTGGGGACCCTTAAAATTGTGATCCCACCAGGATGTTGCGAGAATTAGTTGTGATTATTGTGGCCAAAACTAACCAAAAAAAAAAAAAATATATGGTTAAAATTAAGGTAATAAGAAAAAATTGCAACCCGCAATTGGACGGCGGGACTGGAGGTACTGCTTAGGAATCTTCAGGGGCTCTGTCTCAGAATATATTCCTCAAAGTGTATGTGGATAGTTTTACAGAACGGTCTCAAAATCAACACACAACGTCAATCAAGACAATCTGGCTACATCTAATCCCTTCTGTAACGCCTTTACAGATCCATGTTTTATAATTACATATGGCCAACAGGTTCACAACTCCCAGTGCCCTGATTATACTTCAAACTACGGCACGAGTGAATGGCAACTGAAGAAGTTCACCATCTGTGCAAGTGAGATTAGACATTTTTAATTGTTCTGCTATCATAAACGGTAGGCTTTATGGAGCCAATTGCCGGATGGCCATACCATATGCTGTATGTGAGCTGGGGATAAATAGCTTGCCAATACTCATGGAGATTAATTTAGGTGGCTCTTTGAAGCCAGAAACGTTATTTGAACACCCTATGTATCTGGATGACCAGTGGGGTTTACATTTAAACCATTACAGCATTTAGGAGTATTTTTTCTTTCTCCTCTTGAAGCAGTGGACATCTGTCATGTTTCAGCAAGGGTGAGGTGCTATCTATGTGGTTTTAAGGAGGGGAGGGGGGTGTCAGGGGCCGCCTCTCCCTTCAATCAAACTTGCCTTGAAGACATGAATTATGTGCCTTGAACTACACTGCAGGTGTGTGGAATAATACAACGGGTGTGTCTTTGTTTCTAGAACTAACTAATGCTTAAGTTCAACTTTGGAAAATGGATTGACCTTCAAAAAATACCTCTGCCAATTAATATAGCAGACGATGTGAATAAATAGAGCATAAAAATCTCTGGAAACTCAATGGGGGTGTGGGTGGGGAGGGTGAATCTGGAGCAGCCTGTCGTATGAGGTGGTCCTCAGAAATTATTAAAAAGGGGTGTTTAAATGTGTGCCAGGTACACAGATGCTCACCAGTGGCTCTAAGAGGCATCTCTGCCTCTACAAAAAACACACAAACATGTACACATACACTCCCTAAAGCAGACTTAGACAACAACAAAAAACACACACTAACCTATACACAAATACACACAACAACCATGTGCACGTAGGAGGAGCAGGCACACAGATTCTAATTGCCTATGTGCCAGAGAAAATGTAAATGGCTGCCCTTTGTGTGCAGTGGAGTTTAAAAATGCTCTAGATGTGAACCTTTCGTCTAATAGCCTTCTGAACATTAAAATGTATGACGCAGAACTGTCTAGCCCACTCTTCCAAGAACCCAGCCAACATGTACAGTAGCCTACTGTGTCAAGTGAAATAACACAAAAGCAACCCATCAAGTTTTATGCTTCGCAGACGTTGCGAAATAATACACTATATCAAGCAGTTATCACTTACGCGCAGCAACCACATTTATGAGGTTCAATTATAACATATTGTACAGGATACCGTTGTAAAATATTACAACGTTACGATACAAACCAAAGCGTTATTTTTGAGTAGGCTATCAAGTTGTCTAGGTCCAGTGACTCAACATTTCACAAAAGTTCTGACAGGGAAGACTCGTTTTTAAAATGATAACTATTGTTATATCTATCTGTAGCCTACAACAACACTTTCCCTGTCTATCTGTTTTGTTCTTGAACTGTAGCCTACTGTACACACGCCCTTTTCACTATCCATCATGAAAGGGAGAGAAACAGGCTCTCACCGTCTAAACCCTTGAAACGAGGATGGCCAAGACATTCTTGATTTCTTCAAACCAGGTCGGTCGCCGGTGTCAATAGCGTAAGTCCGGTCCATGGTTCTTGTTTTCAGGTATTTCTCCGTGTCCGAAAATCCTCTCAGCCTCACTCGGTTATTCTTCCGCGCTCCGAGGAGGGGGTGGTGGTGGTGTAGCGGGAGCGCCGCTTGGGTCTGCTGCCTCCACAAATGTTTGGGAGCGTTTACATTGCCACCGCTACTGTTAAAGCTGCCACTAGCAACCATGCACGCGGCTGGTACTTTCCCGCTCATGGCATCCATCGACTCTGGTTAGTGAAGAGAGGCAACACACACAGTTGCTCAAAGTGCAAGAAAAAACGACAGGACTTCAAAGAGCCCAAAAAAGAATGACCAGGGCAGCGTTAAACCGTTAATGCAACTTGAAGAAAGCTGTTTTGTTGCACATCTGGAATTGCATTTGTTCTGGTAAATACAAATGAAAGGTAGGCTAATCGTAGACTCTAATAACTTTACCGTATTTTAGAGTGATTATGTGTTGATCGAGCTGTCCCGTGCTAGATTGCTCTAAATCAAAATGTTTTACACCCTCTCAGTCACAGACACTTAATAGCTTGTTACAGCATATCCATTCTTCAAAACAACCTAATTTCTATTTCGAACTGAAAATACTTAAATAATACAATAAGACAAAGTTCAAAAAGGCCAGCAGCATCTTGTGCCGTCTCAGCTCCTAGCAGCGCTCTCATAGGAAAGCTATAGCCTACCAACGTCCCCTCCGAACACGCCCATTTCGGTAAGGTGATGGCGTGACGATTTTCGATTACCCACTACGTATCGACCGGCAATGCATACATTCTCTTGATATGCTTTCTTTGACTTTCTCTCTTTCTCCTTTTCGCGCGCTCTCTCTCTCTCTCTCCCCCCCCCCCCTCTCTCTCTCTCTCTCTCTCTCTCTCTCTCTCTCTCTCACACACACACACACACACCCTCAGAGAGAGAGATGGCGTTAGTTGACGGTTTGCGAATAGCCTACAAAACATTGCTAGAAGACCCGTAAAGATCGAACTTTAGCCTGTTACCTTAGTTTAATTCTGAATATCGGCAGATTATGCCAGAACCTCATAAAGGGAGTTCTGAGATTTACCAATATTGTTTCTTCCCCTCTGTTAATTTGTTTGTGTTTCTCAGCTAGATATGCAATGTACACAATTGACTAAAAAGTTAAATGTTACACTAAATCCTACGATGAAAATAGCCCAGAGAGAAGGACTGGCTAGCCTATAGGCTATGTTCTAATCCTAAATCTTTTTTTTTTTTTTTTTTTTTACTTTTGCTTCCCCTTGCTGAGTGCAGTTCTGCAGCTTCCTTTCCACTGCTCTGAGACAAACAAGCATTACACAGTCTGCTATTTTAGATCATAAGTGCCAGAATGGGCAATCAAGAAATATGGCTGCCACAGACATGCTCTTGGCGAAAATAGCCCTGGATGTGCATAAATTATGCAAATAATTTTCAAGTTTTTTCTGTCACTCTAATTCACAACGTGTGCTGTAAAAAAAAAAAGGGGGGGGGGGGGGGGTGCATTCAGTCGGAAATCCTGACTTTTTGGAGGCTGAAAATGTGTGACTTCATAGAATCCCTGCTCCACCTTATCTTTTTTTCTAACAGGATGACACCATCCAGAGTGAAATGACAACTGCTGCACATCACCACCCAGGGACGGACGTCCCTCTGACTGCCTTTCTGGTTGTTTTGTATACTTCCCAGTCTGCTCAGTGTTGGGCTGTCACAGTTTCTACAGTGCATTTCCAGACAGCTATGGCATGGCTTACAATTTTTTAAAGTTGACATATTTTTTAAAGAGGTAATTATCTTGGGATAGCCTTAAGATTAATTAGATAGGTTTAGTATTTCTGTGATGTCCAGATGCAAGTCTCATGTCTATGCCAATGTACTGAACTGCAGTATGGCTGACATTTCCAGAAGGGATGTTTTCCACTGCCATGTGCAAAGAACCTATTTAAAAAGACGTTGTACTGTAGCTGGCTAGAAGGCATTTCCTTAGCTGCCTTCCCAACATGTTTATCTTGAGAGGCTTTTCAGCCCTAGGGATAGTCAGAGCTGGACTACTTAGAAAGCATCGACTTCCTTGGTCCTGATTTCGAATCACCTTGGATATAATTGATGACAGACGACTGAATTGAAAGCAGACACCAAAACAACTATCCAGTCCTGAGTGCCAATCACACTCCCGACCAGATCACAGAGGTGGGTTCAGATAGGAAATGGCACTTCCATTATATATGTGTTTGATTGCATCCTCTGGTTGCAGACACTCCTGACAGTCTGTTTATTAGGCCTTCCCTTCAACAGGCACAAATAATAGCTGTGAGTTCACACACCATCAAAACTTTCATGTGTCCTGGTCATTTCAACATTTTCAGAGTGTGCATGTGAGGTAACTGCAGAAGTGAAAAACTGATGAGGTGTTCTGAGATCACTGGTGCCCAGCCTGCCAACGAAGACAGATGTCACACCCCACTGAACCCATGATTGACAGCTGTTTGGTCTCTTGATGGAGCTGAGCTATGGTGGCAAGTTCATTTGCATTTTAAGGAACCGTAAACTTGAAATATCCCTCAGAGGATTAATAAACCATCTTGTTATGATATCAGTGAGTGATTGTTTGTTTTGGACTCACAGTAAGCTGTAATCATGCCTTTGGTTGTACAATCTATTAATCATACCACACTCCATGTGCAAGCATGTATGCCACACACTAAGTGAGCCATTGTATTGAGCCATCAACATCATACTAAAACCCATACAATTTGCAATGAAAGATCACAGGCCCCCAAGGCTATATTTGTTCACATTCAGTGACGTAATAATTATACAATAACACAGCTGAAAGATGGGAAGTCTATCATTCATCGTCCCTCATTGTTTGTAGTTTTACTTCAGAAGCTAATAAAGAGACTGGGGAATCTTGGGAAACCACCATGGGAAAACCATAGTCCAAACTGAGAAAATGCAGCACACAATGACAGGCCACAGAGAATGTGTGTTAGGACTATTTTCATCATCTAACATTCTACTTTGGCCCCAAGGATCTGTCTAAATTAGAAAGTGACCCAAAACAAAACACCCTCCTGGCCATCATACCTGCCGCTCTCTGCGTTGGTGATGGCGATGAGTGGAAGTGCTCGCAAGGGGAGGCTGGTAGGCCGAGGCTGGGAGGTCTCAGTCTCAGGCCTCCTGTCACAGTAGTACTGCTCCGCTTGCCGGAAAGCCAGAGGTGGGAGCTGCATAGTCCGGCACGAGAGCCGCCGCACTGTGAAGGGCTCCATGCAAGACATAGGGCACTGCTCCGGAGAATCCGAGCAGTCTGAGACCTAAAAACACACACACATAGAGACACATGTACATGTTCACAGAGGTAAATGTAGACAACACACACAGGCATACACACACACACAAGTTCACGAAGTGAGATGGAGAGACAACTGTCCCCTGAGTGTCTTTTTTATCTAATAGGTGTTAGCGGGAGTGTAGTGTGGGGGAGTGAGTGTCCGTCTAGTCCGGCTGATTAGCTGATTAACAAGCGCTGCCTTTAAGCATCTTGATTCCTCTTGATTAGCTGCTCAGACAATTTAATTTCATATCATTAATTAATTAGACAGATGAGTTCAAAATGGAAAAAAGGTGTGTAATCATCTCATGAGGATTGTCAAGTGAGAATTGTAAAATCCTCATCTTCAGTTGACCTGAATTTCACTCAGCACATCCCACAGAACCATACACAGAGAAGTTAATATATTACTACAGGCTTTGTTGCACAACTTCTGACCGTAGATTGCTGTTATACATTATAGTGTCACAGTGGCTCAGGTGCTTGCACTGCAGCCTCACAGCAAGAAGGTCCTTGGTTAGATTCCCGCATGGGGCGCTGTTGGTCCTGGGGGGTAGGTTCTCCCCAGGCCTCCAGTGCTCAGGTGGGCTATCTCCCGGGCCTTTCTGTGTGGAGTTTGCATGTTCTCCTGTGTTCACAAGGGGTTTCCTCCACTAAGAACCCAAACAGAAAAACATGCAGAAGAACTGAATTGTTCGTCCCTGACCAAGACCGATCAATTGACTTAGTCCCCGGGCCTAAAGGCTGCCCGCTGCTCCTGGGGGGTCCTGGAGGAAGGATGGGAGAAATGGGAAATGGGAGAAATGCAGAGATAACATACACTGCGAACTCAGGCCTGTGTGTACGTGTGTGTTTGTGTGTGTCCTGATCGCCACTATACATGCACGTGTGTGTTACTGTGTGTTGCTTGTGCGAAGAAAAGCTGACTAAAGTCAGCCTTGTTTGTTTGTTTGTTTGTTACTACCTGTAAAGCGACAAGCAAAGCTGTATTTACTATAAATATTCACATGCATGATACATTTTTGCAGAGGTGCACCCTCTTTTCGAACAAATATGTCTGCATACCCTTCCTGCAGCTTGTTTTCATATCATGTGTCCAAACCATCTGTGACTAATGGTGCTTGCCTGCCCTTTTACTGTCTCTCCCTCTCCAGCCAAATACATGAATTATGTAGCCACCCTGGATTGCAATACTTTTGCAGGCAACCCTTTTGCTTGTGCACACCCTTTGCTGTCTCTGTCGTCCTGGAGCTGACAGCATCAGTCACAGTCACACATCAGTCACAGGTTTCATTCTGTCAGAATGTATTTGACAACTAATTAGGATTTGTGCCCAGTTTTCCTTCGAAAGCTGATTACAAGGAGGGTAAATGGCTCAATGCAATGTTTATAGCATTTCAAAAAAATTCAGGTGGAGGTTTAATATTGACGAGCAGCTGACAAGGGATTTATGGTGTTTCCTGTCTGTCCAGGGAAATCTATTGAATGATCCTCATCACTTGGAAAGTTTCAGGTCTCCTGGCTAGCCTGACTATAAACTGGGCTGAATCATCTGAATAATGCCAGTCTGAAAATTACGAGCTGTCAGTCCAAAAATAATTACCTACATTATAAGCACACTGGGAGGGCTTACATAATTAAAGTATCTGTGTCTCCCATTTCGTTTAAGGCTCCTCATCTCTTTGTAGCTCATCTTACTCTCTCTGCATAACTCAACAAGCCAGATTAATCTTTGGCTGAAATATGTGAAAGATCATTACTGTAGCTGATCAGCACGATGGGTGGCTAAATCTTTGGTTATTTTGTTTGCATAGATCGTGATCAGATGATAACGTCTCGTATAGTTCCACTGCATGTGTCACAATGGGAACTCCATTTAGGATGGAATGAAAGGGAATATGATAGAGGGTAAAGTATCAATGTTTGTTTGTCAATCCTTCATTCTCCACCACTCTAGATTCTACATATGCACACTTTTAATCTCCTTATATAATCTTACAACATGTACATTTGTCATTTTAATATTTTATTCTAAAACAGCTCCCATCCTAATCACTCTTAATTAAAGCCCAAACTCATAAAATTGCACTATAAACTTTTAAAGGCAATGTAGGATGTCTGATTTGAAAGTGAGCTGCATAAAAAAAGCTCAGACAACATGGAAAACATACAGCAAAAGCATGATGTAGAAGAACATTGTATTTCTGTCACGTATTGCTTTTTTATATGGAGCTCTTGATGCAGGAGACTTTGCTGTGGCACTCTAGGGACACCTGGAGCCATATTGATCCAGAGGAGGGAGAGGACAGCCTGAGATGAAATGTAACTGGTCCTTGTTTACCACAATGTGGTTTTATACACAATTCGTAACACTGAAGGACAGAAACACCTTCAGTAAATGCATTTGGTAATATTGGTTGCATAGAACAGCTTTGCTTCCTTCTTCACAAAACTGTCCTGTTAACATGCTAGAAACATGACAAAATAGAAGTGATCTATCTATTTAAGTCTAATGAATCTAATCTGGGACAATTGTGGAGGTAGGCCTACTTTATAGCACCAGAAAGCATTAAAGCTTGTATCACTAGGTTTAGTTGATAATTCTCTAAAACTAACATACAGGACTTTAGTAATATTTTGCAAGAATCATATCACCATTGAATATAATTTTAAGTATCTGTGACAGTAGGTGTCTTAAATCGATCCTAGTTATAAGAGAATGGTCTGAAGCGAAGCCAGGCACAATTGACACCTTCAGCAACAGACATTGACAGTGACATTGACATTCTGTTTTATTTATGTGCCATCTCGAGATGACACTCCTTTGTAAGAAGGAGATCTAGTTGCTCCCTCAGGCCCTGCTGCACTGCCCTGTGTGATTGGTTTGTCAATCAAAACTGACATTTGCTCAATATGTAAACATTTTTATTTTGATCAGTTTGTGTAAAGCTCCAAGCTTTAAAGTCATGGTCTCATGCATTATTAATGGCTTAACTGAAAATAATTGGACAGTTCTGTCAGGCAAACTGGTTAGCCTAAGAGCAAACAGAGGGATTCTTTGGTGTGGTTTTTTTTCTTATTTTACCTGACCTTTAAAGGAACTCTTTCCCACCTTCAGTGCAATCATCACTCTACTGGTCACGATATTGCCATTCATTTAATGATAAAATGTCTCCAAAAGACATAATTAGTAATGAAACATTCAAAGAATACATTCAAGTCTAATTAAAAAACACTGATGAAAAAATGATTGGCATTGGTAGGTGAAATGTACATTTCATTTGTCAGTTCCATATTGGATAATATAAGGGACAAAAGAATGAATCATAAAACAGACCTTTTTTAAGTTGGAAATAATGGCACAGAGCATTTTCCCTCCAAACTCAGCAAAAGGATTAGGAGGGGTAGTCTTTTCATATTGCAACCATTCCCCTGCAGATTTGGTCCTGGACTGAATTACAGCTTCTAATTTACTTTTATGCCTCGTTCCCCAATTCCTATCCGCTTCATATTTCTTCTGACAGTTTAAGAGGTACGTTCCTTCTTCCTATTTTAATGCTATTGTAGAGCAAATCTCTGCATGCAAAATTAATCTGGTTTAATCAAGGCCAACAGAGGGTGAAATGAGAACTCTATGCAGGAGACATTATTTCTTTACATAAGATAGATAACAATTGCAACTTTGCTGCTTTCATTTGCAAGAAACACAGAGGCAATTGGGGCAATCGGGACACACTTGAGGGAAGCAGCATTCAGCCTTTTGGTAAACAAATTAACCTCCAGTAGAAGCCTTCCATTTCTGGTAAGCATCATAATCTGATTACCTCTGTGAAATATGCAACTGGTTGGCCTTGTGCATAAACAAGTAGGTAAATAAGAGTGTTTAAAAACAATTAACAGTCGTCTCACCCTATTGGATGTGAAATAAACACCTTAAAAATGATTTTTGCAGTGTTATTTAAAATTTTAACGAATGATACATACTAGAGGGGTGCCCTATGTTTTCTAAGCACCTGCTACCCTAACATGTTGTTTACACAAACATATTTCATGAACCGCAATCCCTGCTGAGCTCTAATTGAAGATTGGTGTGTGCTTGGGAGAACTGGTGTCTGTGCCATGTCTGTTCCATAATTAGATTCAGGCAGAGACTGTTTCATCCATACCCTGTATCCATGGTAATGCTCATTGCATAAGTCATGATTATTCATTGTGTTCATTGCCTATTAGAAGTTCTTATATCAGCTTTTCTAACTGACTGTTCCATATCGTTAACACCTGTCCAATCCAAGTCCAAGGTCACACCTGGTCTCTCCAGTATTCACCTCGCACACCCCAGCCGACTCCTCACACATGTTATAAGCAGGAGAACACATACACATACCCACACACACACAAACACGCATGCACACCAGCAAACATGCACAAACACATACATACACACACACACACACACACACACACACACACACGCACATGCACAGGTGCATGCAAGCAAACACACACACATTTGCACATTCACACATACACATTCCCTTGGGATGAGCTTGTGAGTACCGGAGCTGAGGTGAATAATGCTGATTACATTTTTCTGAATCTTCAATGGGGCAAGAGGTTTTCATAAGAAACACATTTTAGAAATACATTTCTCTGTTTATCCCTTCTGTCCACATTGATACATTATTTTCAACCTCCTGTAGCGGGGATTGATAAACAATTCAACAACATGACACTAAATTAATACTCAATGAAGGTTTGTGTGTGTGTGTGTGTGTGTGTGTGTGTGTGTGTGTGTGTGTGTGTGTGTGTGTGTGTGTGTGTGTGTGTGTGTGTGTGTGTGTGTGTGTGCGCATGCATGCGGGGGGAGGTGTAATATTTTAGTTTGAAATGTTCATCCCTAGCCTACTAAAATGGTTAGGCGTGCTTGCAGTACTACTACGTGGAACTTTATTTTACGTAACACAATCATATTGAATAAACCACAGCTAACACAAGGGTGCGGTCCATTCTTTAAGAAATTACATAAATACAGTAGTTTATACAGTGTGGTTAATATTGGGGAAAATACTGTCTCTCTTCAACTAACTGCTAACTTCAGCTTTTTATCTCTGTGCAATTGTAAACACCTTGTTTTTCACAGGGATTTCTGCATTATAAGAGACATACTGCTGTGACTGCGCTTACATTGAGGCCACTCCTTCAAAAAAGGAAATGAAAAATAGCCAATATATATGTCTGAAAAAAGGTCCTAATGGACGTTGTATTGGCTATTTCAGGTGACTAATTCAAAAATGAATGGTTGTCTGTGACCTGAGAGAGTATCATTGTTTTCAGGGGAAATTGTGTTACAGACCACTTCTGCAGTACTTGGTAATGGCACAAAGCTCAGCCATGCTAATTGAACTCTAAGAATAGCACTGTAAAAAAAATATGAAGCCTTTTGTTGTCAATTACTTGCTGTTGTTTTTTTACTGTGATAATTACAAATATGTTAAATTGTAATATGTTGTGAATATCGTATGTAGCTTTTACAGCATGTGACAACAAGAGGACATTGTTATGCTGTAATGGCTTACATAGAAACAGTTGATTTGCAGATCAATTGTGCAACTCATTACTGACACTGTCAAAGAGGATATGGTAGGCTACTCTGATTGCTATTGGAGAGTTCTACGAAACAACAGAACATAAACAGATGAAAAGAATATTATGCAACTGCTTATATATGAATCCTACATTATTAGATTTTCCATGTCCAGAGGTTTGTACTGTACTGTTGTCCAGCGAGATGCAAAATACTCAGTATGGGAGACATTGAGGCACACAGGAATAAAAAGATTTGAACCAGATGAACACTAAGGAGAAGAATGACTGATCAATTTACAAACATTATGGTAAATACACGTACATTTCTCAAAGCATAAAAGAGCATTTTTTGTTATCCGTGGAAAATTGTTTTACTCCACAATTATCTGGTCATGGATGTTGACAGTAGTTTTCATTTAAGGCAGTCAAGGTTTTTTAACATAACTTGGAATTGATTTATCTCACCCTACACCAAATGTAGTTAACATACATAAAATATATTAGAAACTTGACAATGAGGACAAAAACAAAACAAAATCCCAAAACACCATAGTTTCACTTATGGTGCACTGAGAAAGTACAATAAAAATATTAAATACCATACTCATCTTTGAACACTGTCTTTTCTACTGCAAGTTGACAGAGTTTTATTGTGTCAGTCAGATATTTTTGGGTTGGAGGTTATGAACCAAAAACTGTCAAACACCAGTGACAATGAACCGACTGTCAAACCATTTCCTCACAGCGTATGACAGGTGACAAATATTTGCCCTGTTCTTGGCCAGGCATGTCTTCTCCAAAATTAAGTTCTGTGCATTTACATTCTGAGATAGATAAAGCAGTATATAAACATGGATATGAAATTCACTCACGCTCTCTGTCTGGCTCTCTCCCGTGCTGGCATCCTTTTGCATTGTGTGGCCAAGAAATCTGCCAGAGGGACTTCGACCACAAACAGCGGAACTTTCTCTGTAGGGGCAATGAAGCAGAAAACAGAGGATGGCTTATTTTCTGAAATCTGTGCACCCTGGGGGTCCGAGAGTACTTTGAAATTTTGATTTACTAAAAGACTGCTTTCAGACGCAGTTTAGCTGCTACCTGCTTTTAGACTACTGTTGTAACCGAATGTTATAATTAATTGCTTTATGTTTTGATGCCAAGGCAGCTTTGGCTGAGCCGGACAAACTGAGATTTTGGATAACTGTAACACATATACTAAAGAGTAGTATCAAGGTGAGATATTGAGGAAGAGACCACGGGAATGTCATGGGAATTCAAGCACCACTTGCATTAGAGTTACTTCAGGATATCATTGAATAGCATAGAAAGCTTTGAAAAGAGAATATATCTTTACACATCTCTTCTCTTGAGAAAAGACCACATTTTACACTACAGACCATACTTAGCATACAACTGCTGCTCATGTATGTGCTATGTGTGTGTGTGTGTGTGCAACATAATCCATATTATTGTGATTGTGTTTGTGTGTGTCTGTGTGTGTGTGTTTCTGAAAGTGAAAGTTACACCAACATCCAGGAAATCAGCATGCAGCATAAGCATAATCCTGCAGCACCTAGAATGTAGAGGGCATCAAGTAAGTGGGCAGAATGTTGGGATTAACATCTCATAATACTTTGTCGTATCCTTTTCAAATCAATGTATTAGCCTCGCCCTTATTGGCAGAGGTTGTGCCTGTCACCAGTCATCCATCAAGGATGCACTCTCAATGGGATATTGTCTGCACCCAGAGCACCCTCCATCACTTATGTCCTCCGTTTGGAAATAACATCTGATAGAGCTCCAATGGTCCATCCATCCAATTGTAAGTGGCACTTCGACCGGACGTCAATATCAATTATAATCCTGCCGAGGCAAGTGTGCTTCAAGAACACTGGCAGTTCATTACGTTCATCCTAGTCTGATTGGAACCTGACATCCAATAGGCCATCAGGGAATCGGGGTGAGAGGAAGCCTGCCATTGTGGATAATTTCTCTCAAAACCTCTAAAGACATTACAAGAGGCACACTACAGATGGGATCTTCTGTTAGCATTAGATTAGCTTCAGAGTGGATTCTTCTCCCTGTCTCTCTCAGCTGAGTGTTGTGGTTTTTCTCCTATCTCATCTTTATTTGTGTCAAGCTGAAGCTTCACATCGCGCCGTTATGGGGGCACACCATCTGGGAATTAACAGTAGGGTCATCTATCACAGCAGCATGGCCACACTTAAAGATGGCGTATACGAATGGGTTTGGGGAAAGATTGTTGATATTTTTTACTCAACAGCCAATCAAATTACACCTTTCCCGGCTCTTGAAGCACCGTGTTGATTGGTTGGCATGGTTAATGGCTCGGTCTTAGCCACTATGTTTGTTTCTCATTTACACAGCCAGTTACTTATTTACACAGTCAGAACTGAACAGACAGCTAGAGGATCGAAGGGAGCAATTAGCTGAATTTGACAAAAGGTGCATGAGATTAGAATCACAAACTGCACCTTTAAACCACCAAGTGGAAAGCTAAAAGGTGGCTGTCAGGGCTCAAAGTCTTAATAAAAAAAAAACCACTGAATACATTGCTTTAGGGTAAGTGGGGAAAATGTAGAGCATATGGGGAACACTGAATCTTCAGCAAATTCAACAAGGCTCTTGAGTGCAAGGGTGAAACTGTGTTTTCAACGTGGGGTGGGGGGTCAATCTGACCTGCGTACGCTATCCTGTATGACCTCACATATTGTAGGCTACCTATGAATCAGTGGCGGCTGTTCGTTAAAATTGAGAATGACTTGTAAAAATTAGACTTGATGACAAATGATGAGACAAACTTTAAATTCCAAGCATTATGATTCTGCTCTGACAACTGTCAACTGATAATGGTCATGTCCCCCACTACTACATAGCAGCTACTCCAGGTAACTCAAAGAAGCATGAACAAAATTTCAGGATGGGAAAAGGCCAAAGTACAAATAACCTTAGTAGGCCTATCAATAGAGAGTAGCTATTTTGAATGGAATAACTCTGAACTAACACAATGCAGTAACAAATGCTCAAAAAGTGTACATGAGAAATGATTTCTAAACTTTCTATAGCCTCCAAGTAGAGCTTCCTGTTAGATTGATTGATATTCAGGCTATTTACAATCAAACACAATCTGGCAAACGCATATTGAACCCACTGATTGTTGTCCTCTAATGCTCCATTATCAGCACACTTAGCATGCACACTAGGCCCAATCCCAGAGTGTCTCTCTGTATTTTTGACTGGCATACTCAGTGTAGACATCCAAAATGTATGCGTAGATGGCCGCATGTGACAGTACTAAATAATCTGTGATCTTCTTTTTTTGTGGTTCTCCTCTTCCTTATATCTACGATCAGGGGTTAAATTGGGATTTTCTATGTGGGGGGGGGCTCTGATCCGGAGGGGCAAATTTCACAAATCTTTCGTGGATTATGCGGTCAATAAGTTGCCCAATTAAACAAAAAACACATCACTGTTAAAGTTGTATTAGTATTGATTGATTCACATCCATATGAATGGATGACATGACAAACAAGTGGTGGGAAATGGAAAGTATTTGTTAGTAGGTTACTTTTCTCTACTCACATTTTTTTTATTTAAAAAATATTCACAGGGTCAATGCTAAAATACACTACTCACCCGAAAGCCAGATATCCCTAACTTTTTGTGAGTAGTGTATGTTCAAGGACCAACGCATAGCCAGGAGGAAGATTCAGATGATGAGCAACCATCCACAAGCAGTGAAGCAAGCAGCCAACAACTCCAGCATTTTTTATTTGTTACTTAATATGTACTCTGTAGATTTTGAGTGTGTTTGATGAGGTCACATTAAGAGCTGATTCATAGATACAAATAAGTTTGAAATTCATCCAGCTAGGAATGAGAAATGTGATTTGGAGATCGCATAGACTACTTGCTAAATCATTTTGAATTAGCAGCATTGTTCTTTTTAACTAGCGCTTGCGAGTTGACACACCAGTAGCAGGCTATCCCTGCATGTCTAAGGTTAATTTTTCCTGCTTAATGAAAATGCAAGCCCATATCTAATGATATTAGCCTATTGGTGATGATCGACCTCTTTCAAAATACCGTGCACCTTTAATTTTGTTTCTCTTACCTCGCCATTCACCTGTCTACTACGATATGTCTGATGATGACCGATTGACGTTGTGTTGTCTGATCTGGGAGGAGGAGTGGCTGCGCAAGTTTCGTGCACGATATGCCTACTTCTCAAACTTGCTCCAGATGTCTAGGCCAGCCTATCCCTACCATTATTTAGAATTGTGTTTTAAAACAACATAGATTTGCAATGGAAAAGTTGCAAATGAGTAGGACAACATTGCTCGTGAATGGACTAGGCAGACTGCCAAAATCGGCTGGAGCTGCTGCGCAGCAGATCTGCTTTGTAGAACTCCAGACCCGGCCGCTTATGTGCCGGGGCTCCGCCCCGGACAGCCCCGGCCCAATTTAACCTCTGTCTACGATGGTAAACTTGCATACAAAATGTGTATGCAACTTTCCATTTTAACTCACTGCCTGCTTTAGGACAGAGGAACATTTATGCTTGAGTAAGACAATCACCTCAGCAAACTTTATTGGGTTAAACAGCGGCAGATTCTCTGTCTTCAGTATAAGCAAACAACATTGAGGACTTTGAGGTCTGAGAACAAACAATAAATCAGCTATCCAAACAGTGGATGACTGTCATCCTGACAGAAAATCGAACCTGATGTTATCTCCCTGGATTTTGATGTATAGCTGCATAGTGATGCGTAGGTTATCTCACAGTTCCGACCCAAAGGCAATGTCAAAACTATTGAAATTCATCACATGGACAGTGTGATGATGATACAAGCAAACATGCCACAACAAAACTATCTGCTGATGAAAAAAAACATTCTTTGTATGAATGTATTGGTTCAGAAGTGTCAGAGAGAATAATACAGTCTATGCTCCTGTAGGAAAGTATACACCCAATGAAATGTCAAGCCAAGGTTTGCAGTAAACAACAGCGAACATTGAGATTTTGCCATGCCCTTGTAGTGCGCCTCCAGCGCATCTGTATCTCAGCCTCCGAAGGTCGTAGACACTTGAATGTGGTCTCAAAATGACCGGCATAGGCATGTTTAAATATGCACTATGTAGGTTTCTAAGCTCTAAAACCTTTACTTTTCGAGAAATTCAAGACATTCAAGATTTGAAGCTTTATGCACCCCATGCGAATATCCCCCCCCAAAAATCTTGAATATCTCGAAAGGTGTAGTCTAGGAGTCTAGAAACCTTCTTAGTGCATATATAAACATGCGTATTCCGGTCATTTTGAAACCAAATTCAAGTGTCTACAACTTTCAGAAGCTGAGATACGGACGATCATGCGTGCTAAAAGGGTGTGGCAAAATCTCAAGGTTGTGCCGCTCATAATGCATAATCAACTTGAGCCTGCTAGTGGAGTACTTTTTGAACCCCACGCAAATTTAAGAAAATAGTTTTTTCTTGAATATCTCGAAAAGTAACGGTTTTAGAGCTTAGAAACCTGTAAATGAAGAAAAAAAAGTGCAGGAATGTAGCTGCTGTAAGTGCAAGTTAAGTACTAGTAGAAGTGCAAGTTAGGAAAGGGAGGTGCTCTATGAAGAATTTGGTCTTCAAGAGCTTCTTAAAGGTAGAGAGGGACGCCCCTGCTCTGGTAGTGCTAGGCAGCTTATAATAGTCTAGATTGCATACTTGGTTGAAGACCAGATGCGCCGCTGTGTTCTAAATCATCTGACCACACATGCAGGCAGGCCCGTTAGGAGGGCGCTGCAGTAGTCAAGGTGGAGAACTCACCAAGGTTTGCACCAGCAGCTGGGTGTCATACTGGTTTAGGTACGGCCTGATTTTGCGGGTGTTGTATAGAGCAAAGCGGCACGACCGGGAGACAGAGTCAATGTGGTCGTGAATTTCAGTTGGTGACCGATAATGCAACTGATAATGACACAGAGATTTCTTGCTGTTTTGGAGGGAACAAGAGATAAGGAGTCAATTTTGATGTTGTGGTGGATGGCCTGTTTGGCTGGAAAGACCAACAGTTTCGTTTTAGCCAGATTCAGCTAAAGGTGGTGATTCTTCATCCATGTGGATATATCAGAGAGACAATCCGAGATCCGCGCCGAGACAGTGGTGTCATCAGGAGGGAAAGACAGATACAGTTGGGTTTCATCTGCTTAGCAGTGATATGAAAAACCATGCGAGCGGATGATAGGGCCCTGCGAAGTACATGGCAAAGAGAAAAGGTCCCATCACAGAGCCTTGGGGCACCCCTGTGGTGAGGCGGTAAGGTACAAACAGCTGATCTTGCCATGACACTTTGAACAAGCGCCCAGTGAGGTAAGATTCAAACCAGGAGTGTGCCCTGCCAGAAATGCCCATACTTGACAGAAAAGACATAAGGTGGTTGACGTCAAAAGCGGCTGATAAGTCTAGCAGAATGAGAACCAAGGATTTAGCTGCTGCTCTAGCTGTTTTAAGGCATTGGTCACAGATAACAGGTGGAGTGACCACTTTTGAATCCAGACTGGTTTGGATCGAGGAGATTTTTCCTTGACAGAAACTCTGTGACCTGTTTGGAGGCTGCCCTCTCAATGGTTTTGGATAGGAGTGTGAGAAGTGAGACCGGCCGATAGTTTTCCACATGAGTGGGAATGGAGACGGCTTCTTGAGCAGTGATCCCGAGACACTTTGAATGAAGAAGGAAATGTTCCAGAAGTAAACGAAGCATTAATCACATGTGTGAATACCTGTAAGACGGTAGGCGATACGGCTTGAAGAACGTTGGATGGTATAGGATCCAGCGGGCATGAAGTAGGGCGGCTACCTGTTAGGTAGTGGTACATGCATCCACTACTTAAGTTTGTGCCCATGAAAGGTCCTGCAAAATCCACATTAATGTGTTGCTATGGGGATGCAGGCCATTCCCAAAGGTGAAGTGGGCTACGTGCTGGTTAATTTTGCACCTGCTGGCAGCCAGAACATTTCATGGCTACACTTTCCACGTCCTGGTCAATGGCTAGCGTCTTCATTTTTACCACCCCCAGATGGGTGGAGTGCAGTTCCTCCAAAACCTTAGTTCTGAGGTTACTTGGTATTCTAATTCCCCACGTAACACAGCCAGCATTCAATGTAAATTCATTCCTACGCTGGTAGAACGAAGCTGGGGTGGTTTTGTGGGCACATGTTGTTGATATCATTCAGAGGCAAACGTGACAATCCGTCTGCGTTAGCATGGTCTCCAGTACTCCTGAACTCTATGTTATACTAATGTCCTCCGAGACACAATGCCCAGTGCCAGGGGCGGAATGGGGAATAAAAGTGGCCTGGGAGCAGTGGCGTAACGTAGTTTCATGTTTGTAAAGCCGCCACACCCCCTCCCCCCTCGCACATATTCTGCCTTCGGACTATTAAGATTGACGTAAATATGTCTATGGCCCACGACTAATGGCTCTCAAGACCCACGGGCCCAGGTGCAATCGCACCTGCTGCACTCCATATAGTTACGCCCTGAGGTGGGCTGGTATTGGACAGTCCCAAACCCTGTCGGCCCACCAGTGATTTCTCTGGTTTCCCCGATGGCCAGTCCACCCCTGCCCAGCGCTGCATACGAGCAGCAGCTGTCGCTGGAACCCCCTTTTGAGGGCTGAAAATCGACATGAGGGGCTGATGGTCGGTTATGAGAATGAATTATCTTCCAAACAAATACTTATAACCCTTTACCCCCCACACCAAGCTCAGTGCCTCTTTGTCAATCTGGGCATAATTTTTTTCTGCCTTAGTAAGGGATCGAGATGCAAAAGCTATTGGGCGTTCACTGCCATCATCCATAACGTGAGACATCACTGCCCCAGTGCCATACAATGAAGCGTCACAGGCCAGCTTTTCTGGTAGAGAAGGGTTGTAGTAGTGGGTTAGGACTGTGGGTTATGTCACAAGGGTCTTTGCTTCCTTGAATGCACACTCACAGTCCCTGGTCCACACCCTTTTACGTCATGTCTGGAGGAGCTGATTAAGGGAATAGAGCGCAGTTGCTAGGTTGGGCAAAGCTGTGATAATAGTTCACAAACCCCAGAAAGAATCTCAGCTGTGAAACATCTTGGGGTCAAGAAACCCTTTAACACTGCCTGGACCTTCTCCTAACATTTGTGTAGCCCGTTTACATCAATGGTGTGTCATGGATGATGGATTTGAAAAATTCACATTTGTCACTCCTCGCTCTGAATCCATACTCTTCAAGCCTCTTCAGGACTTGTCTCAGGTTCTCTAAGTAATCCCTATCAGTGCCTCCTGTCACGATGATGTCATCGAGGTAGCATTGTGTGTCTGGTACCCCTTGTAACACCTGGTCCATGGCTCGTTGCCATATTGCTGGTGCAGAGGCTACTCCAAACACAAGCCTGTTGTAGTTATATAGACCCTTGATGGTATAAATGGTCATAAATGTCTTTGAGTCCTCTTCCATTTCTATCTGGAGGTATGCTTAATCTGCTTTTTTTAAACGCTTACCCCCAAACAGGTTCGCAAAAAATGTCCTCAATCCTCGGTAGTGGGTATGCTCCACTTGAAGAACTGGGTTAGCAGTGACTTTATAGTCACCACAAAGTCTCGTCGTGCCATTTCTTTTAGTAATAGGAACCACAGGAGTAGCCCAAGGGCTCCAGTGGACTCTGGAAAGTGTCCCCTGGGCCTCTAGACGGTCCAGTTCCTTCTCCACAAGAGCAGGATGGCATAGGGAACAGGGCGTGCCTTGTGAAATGTTGCTTGAACACCATCTTTGACTGTAATTTTTCCCTTTATGTGTTGCAGCGTGCCGATTCCATGTATGAACCCCGTTGCTGCTTCATCCAGTATCCTGTCCAACTCAGCCTCAGTGGATTGTGGTACCTTGGACAAAACATGAAGGCTTTTTATGGTGCTCCAATCATGGCTCAGCTTCCTCAGCCACTCACGTCCCCAGAGTGGTGCGCCTCCTTTCTCTAGGACATTATTTATGAAAGAATGTGACGAAGCCAATTCGCACATAATGGGGCTTTACATTTTATATTAGTATTCACATATTGTATTTGTTTGAAATAGAGTGTTATTGGCTACAATTGTATTTATGATTGTTTTCAGAAAAATAAACTTGGCCTACATTATGACTAGAGTTAGGTTGCACTGACTTTAATTGACTTTGGAGTTAGTTTTATGCTGTCATTGACAATATATATTTATTTTTTTTCCTGTCTTTATGTGTCTTGAATAATTCATAAGGAGTTTGAAAATGTTCAGGCTGCAATGTCAAATTCAATATCAGACTGAATAGTGTGAAAAACTGTGTTGCATTCAGGTTAGTGCTCTGAGGGAAACATTAGCATAAGGTATGATTTTTCTTGAGATTGGTGATTGAAATTTAGGGAAGATGATGAAAGAAGTCATAATCCCATTGTTGGTAGTAGAGTCAAATGGGCTATGAAGTACATCTGAAGAGGATGTGTGCCCTTTGAAATGCTAATACATGTTTACCTTGGCACATCTGTGCGAATGAATCAAAACAAAGGATTTTTTTTTAATAACTTTGTTAAATTGTGCATCGGCAGCATGTTCATTTAGAATATTGGAAGTTCTAGTGACACCATGTATAGTGGGGGTATGCCAATATATTCCACTGATTGTCAGGTAGTCAACAATGCAGCTATCTACATTCCATGCAGTTGTATTTCTGCTCTTTTCTTGAGCTGTCTGACGTAATTTACTTCCAGAGAAGCAGAAACTGTCAGAATAGAGGTATGAAAACAGCCCACTAACTGTGTCCTGACATTAAGGTACAATCCTCGATCCTGCCTTTCTCAGCTGAGTGTTGTGGTTTTCTCCCAAACCATGTTTTTCTAAAACGGTTACATTTGCAACACAGTCTTCATGCCTTCACTAATTAGCAATTGTGTGGTGTTCAGTCACTTCAAAAATGCCTTACTCAACTTTAGATATTTTTTTTTTGCTGCCAGGCGTATGTTATAGTCACGTTTTCCGTTTTTCTCTTTATTTTCTTGAAGACACTGTCTTGGGTCAAACTTCATCAGCGACAGTTGTTAAAATAGTCTGCTGACATTTTTAAAAGTAATTGTTCGAGTCATTATTGCAGTCTTCCACTTCATAACGTGCTTCACATAATGTTTGCAGTGCACTTTTTATCTGAATATGGGCAGATTGTACATCTAGAAAATTGGTTCTTGGATGTGGAGGTCTTAACTCTAATATATTAATGAAAGTGGCAATATTATGTTATGATAGAATGTTTTCTATTTTCAGATCAAGCTCTTGTGATATTAGAGTGTGCGGCAAATGATACAGAATGCAAGCTTAATAGACTGTGACTTCTACGTGGCCCTTTGAAAGAGAGCCAAAAAATGCCATTTCAATCCAATTTATTTCATACCCATAGCCAAGAATGAAACACATGGCTCTTTTATTAGGATGCTCTTGCATAACGACAAGGATGACTGACCAAATTATTGTTGGTGCTGATCCAGTGATGGTATATTGTCAACATAACTTGAAAGCGCCATTTGCTTGATTAAATTGATTCTAAATAGAAGAAACAGCTTGAAATGGGGGGTGGTGGTGGTGGGAGGAGGTACTGTAAAATAACTTCCCAGGGTTTACAACCTCGCTAGAGGTACCCCAGAATAATGTTATAGCTCCCCCATGTGGTGGTTTAAGTAAAAGTCTGTGAGAGTGGTTCAGAGTACATTCCTCCTCTGCAATCCAGCAGAACTTCCCCACCTTTACTGCCCATTCATCTACCTCTAGAAACTTCCAGAAAATTGGAGAACGAGGAGCACAAGGAGGGGGAAGTGGGTGGAAATGATGGACTCTGTGAAAGGCTCTGTAATGCGTCTCAGGTGAACGGGAGCTATTGGTCTGCTAACGCTGCAGCAGACTGCCTGCCACATGAGGCCGTAAAGGCAGCCGATCAGGTAGATAGGTCACATAGGCAGGCAGGCCAGCCCATGGCAGACACATCAATAGCGGGAGCTCTCGGGGGAGCTCAGATGACAGACTGAGATGGAATCTGAGAGAAGTGAGCTCTGGGAAAAAACAAACAATCAAGTCGACTTGATGCACCCAGTAAATAGAGTGAGTCACACAAGCACTGAGTGGAAGTGCAGCGGGGGCGGTTGAGTGGGGGAAGAGAGAAGAAGGCTATTTAAACTCAGCTGCCTACAGACTAAGAACATGTTAAGTACTTCATTATAGTAATTAATGTCTTATGGTAGAGCTGCCACACGAGAGAGATGGTTCCTTCAGAATGTCAAATTCTGTAATCTATTAAGTCGGTTTGTACCAAGCAATTTTTGTTGCTGGCCTCTGAGGATGATTTTATTATGGCAGTTATAAATCAAATGGCCCTGTGATGGTAACACTACAAGGCTGTATTGCCTATGAACTGAAAACAATCTCAGTGATTATAAGTGGTTCGTGTGGAAAATACTATCCATTCTGATTTAGAAAAAAATCCTTAACGACTACATTCTATGTGAACTAAATAAGTTAAGGACCGAACCATATGATAGACTGTATGGCCCACTGAACACTGGGAACTAATATCCAATAAATCCTCTGTTTGAACTCTTTAATCTGTTCATGTTTATGTAAGTATAATTAAATCACTGAGAAAATAATGTATTGTGGCACAACTGCACAAGGTCTAGCCTGTGAAGATCACTGGCCTCTAGGATGTTAACATGAATCACATTCTTTAAATCTCATTCTTTATTTAGCAAGGTTGAAGTTGATCTGCACAAAAATATCTTAGAAGTATGTAAGAGTGGAAAAAATACCATCACTAAAACCTTTTCAAAACACAGAAAACAGACGGGCTATTTGTTTATGGAAACATTTCTAAGTAAAGCATCTCATCCAAACAGTCCTCCTATTCACACAAGTACTCAGTGTGGTGTTTGGTTTAAAAAAACAAAAACAACAATAGGCCCATGGCATTGGAAAATGACGGTCATGTACACATAAAAAATGTTAACACAATAGCTAACCTGATAGCCAAGCCGTTAATGTTTAACATTTGAGTAAAACGATGCAATGACACAATTATGGAATAGAATAATAGAAAATATTCTGTGCTAAAGGAACTCTGCATATCTATTCTTGTCTCCTGTTTCTCCATCTACCATCAGTAAAAAGATCTTCGCTGTGTTCCCTTCAGGGCACACTCTTGTCTATTGGCCTCATCTGGGCTGTTCTGTGCTGAATTCGCTCAGTCATAATGGCTCTGATGTCAAACGCTTCTCATTGCATCTTGCCAGCTGCTTGCGCATTCTGCCTGTACAACTCATTATGTGTCAGGGGAGAATTTGGGAAAAGGACCCAGCCGCACCCTTTCACAGAGGCCTGAGGGAGGACTTCTCGGCCTCTTCGTGCCTTTGAGCGGCTCGTCGCTTTAATGGAACCATCATTGTGTCATATCAGGGTCAACAGACATTTTCAAAGGATTTTTTTGCCCCCAATGTTTGTGGACATCAGTTTGACGATTATCCAATTAGACCTCGACAGTCATCTACAGCCATAATTAAATTGCCTCTAATTAAGCGTAGACAATGATTGACGGCAAGCCTCTCATATTATCATTTGCTGTATTCAATCAGTTTTTTAAGATGTTAAGTTATGGCAGGCTTATTAGTAATAGTTTATGCAGTTGCAAAGTACATTTAGTATAGATGAGATAAACATTACTGAAAGTTTTTATGAATTTGAGTTTTGAACGGTAATTTAAAGCGAACAGTGTAATTATCAGGGTGCGCCAACAGCTCAGCTCCTCAAATCTACAGTGACACAGCAAAACAGAGTCCAAACTGCCCTACAGCACAATGAGTTCACAGAAGAGAACCAGTTCTCAGTCTAATGGTGCTAACACTGTGCTAACAGAACATGTGCCTATAGTTATTCAACAGGTTTCAGTCTCGATGAGCCATGTGTGTACGTAGATAATGCCAAAACCACCGTAACCACTGTCTATTAGCATTTACATTTCATTGCCCTCAGTATGCCATCCCAGATGCCATCATACAGGGCATATCTGGCACTAGTTTGGCACAGATCCCTTCAGGACTAGACCACGGAGCAAGGCAGCTATTGTCTAAGTTGTATTAGGCTGATGGAAGAAATATAAGGGTTAGCAATAAAGCTAATTAATGGCCCACTGTAATAACTGCTGTCCTTAGTACGGTAAAATCAATGCAGAACGACCTTTCTACCTTTGTTTGAATTATGGCTTAAAAAATGATGTCTATGTAGTATGTCTCTGGTATAACTCATCTTGATAGAGCTCACAAAGCATAACTGAACCTCAGTTTTAATGGCCAGTGCAGGGGCACAAGTCATGAAATGGTGGCTTAATTAAGAATCTTTGTTTGGAATGTCAGTTTTGGGACCTCTTTAATTAAATGTAATTTGTGTATGCCTCGAGCGAGGCACTTAATAGTTATATAATGACTAGAAAATGAAACATCCATCAACCAGCAAGTAGGAGGACATCTAGTTTACTGCCCAAGAAACCAGTAAGTAAATGCATTTAACAATGCGATTTTTTATGTATTTAAAAAAAATTGTGGATAAATGCTTCTAGCTCTTATTACAGCACATTATCTTGTAGCAAACATGTTATAAGATCAAATGTAACCACAATCTAATGCAGCTGCACTATGCCTGGAAAACCTCACCTTTCATAGATCGGAGCCCTGTTGGAAATATGTTCATGTGCATGCACAAGTTCAAACAAATCATTCTCCTCTTTCAAGAACATGTTGTTCTTTGGCACTGGGCACATTTGGGTTCATTGCTTGTGGTTTGGAGAACACAGCAGTGGTTTTAGTCCCTGTTCTGTGGGGTGCCCCCTGACTGAAGTCCTCCTCTGCTATGGGGTGCCCCCTGCCTGAAGTTCTCCTCTGCTGTGGGGTGCCCCCTGCCTGAAGTTCTCCTCTGCTGTGGGGTGCCCCCTGCCTGAAGTTCTCCTCTGCTGTGGGGTGCCCCCTGCCTGAAGTCCTCCTCTGCTGTGGGCTACTCCCACTCGATCTCCATTATACCCATCGCTGTTGCGAGACACAAATCCCAGTGCCTGTGTTTGCATTGCCCATCAGAACACGACATTTAACCTTGCTTTGACTGGAGTCATGATATAGGAATGAATATGAAATATGAATTTAATGTGGTGGTGTGTGCATATACAAAACAGCATGCTGTGTAGGACCTGCTCAACAAGCCTTTAAATGGCAGTTGATTTACATGCTTATAGGTGGTGGCAGGAAAGGGTTATGGCTGAGTGAGTCAGCATAGACAGACCCCAGGAGGCACACCTCAGTCTAGCTCAGAATCAGTCTAAGACCCTGAGGACCTCTCCACGAACACGCTAGCCTTCCTGTCAGATAGACCTTAACACGTATGTGCATGTGGGAGAGAGGAGAGACAGAGCAAAAGAGAAAGAGAGGGAGCTCTCTGGCGCCACACCAACCTTCCTGTCAGATAGTCCTCAATCAGTCTGAGGGAGGGAGAGAAAAGGACAGATAGAGAGAGAGAAGAGAACATTTCGAGAGGGAACAGGGAGGTGCACTCTATCAGGGCCCTGAAACACTACACAGCTTTAGCGCCCTTAGGGCATCTTCACAGCACATTTACATGTGCGAAATATCAGCATTGCAGACACTTTGACCTCCCTGTCGCCTTGCTTGCTGCTGCAGCTGCTAGTGCCTGCCGTTGCTGCTGCTGCTGCTGCTCCTGCTGCAGGCTCACGGCAGAGCACGTGCCTGTAGGTTGCACACACTCTATCGGTTGCCAGGGCTACGCAAAACAATGTCCGTCCTGTGTATGTATCAGCTATTACAGGGTAATTTGAGTGCTGCCACACAAGAATGCCCAGTGTAATTTGCATGTCAGAAGTCGGTTCCACGCAATGCTCTTTATGCCTCCTGGGAACACAGATAGCCGTGACAGGTGGCCAGCTAAACAAATCAGGATGGACTTGTGGTGGTGGAAGGAGAGAGAAAAAAGGAGTGTCGCTTGTTCGAAAGAAAGTTTGTCGAGTTCACTGGATAATTCCAGAGCTTCATCATGCTGTATTCACCCTGTAATCCACCGTCACTCTACCATAATTGCACGTTTGGTTCCTCTCCTTTATGCGAGCTGTTCCTCCTTAAAGCAGGAAGCTTTGCACATGGCTTTGTTTAATGAGGGAAACTCTGACACATGGAAGGAAAACATGAAAACAGACCCAGGTTTTTCCACTCAACCCCATCCTCATTGGTGCAGGGGAGTATCGCACCATGAACTGTTAGCTTACCGAACACAACGGCAAAGTCACTGTGTACTTCACAGGTTGTTCTTGGTGCAACAGCTCAAGACAGTTACACTCTTTTGAGATTTCTGATGCACGTGAAACATTTCACAACTTTTTTGCCCAATCACATTTACAGGAAGTGTTGCTGAAGCACGTACAGTTTTCAAAACTATGTATTTATAGTGCGAAGTACACGGTTTTGTTACTGCCAGGAAATGGCAAGGTCTTTTTGGACAAGGTTGATTTAAAACACATTGCGTAAAATGCACTACAGTGACAAGTTTACAGAGGAGAGTGATGACAGCAAAGAAAGTCACCTTGCTTCTACTACTCCCCCCCACACACACACCAAAACACACACACACACACACACACACACACACACACACACACACACACACACACACACACACCAAAACACACACACAAACACACACACATACTCACTTTCCCTGTCTATTCACCTTTCCACAGCACATAACCTGTAAGTCACTGACAAACACAGAGAGATGCCCACTCAAAGCTCAAGGGCTAACTGTACCATCCTGTTGTTTCCGAAACATTAACTTTTTCCCAAAAAAGAGCAACGCCTGACATAGCGCTACAACAACACTGAGCAAGCGGTGCTACAGACCAGGACAGACACACAGCAGAGGAAGGAGGACGAAAGGGGAGAAGAAAGGCCAAATAGTAACTTACTCTTCTCCTGGGAGAGGGAGAGCCACAGTGGAGATTCACCCGCGCCAATGGCTGCACTGTCACTTTGGTATTCTCCTCCCCACGTACTGACACACACACACACACACACACACACACATACACACACACGCACAATCCTAATATAAAAACAATGAAGCCCCTAAAAGCAAACAGGAAGGACTGTGGCCTCTGCGTTTCCTGTGCCAGTGAGGCTCACGCTGATGCTCCCTGGCTTAAGGATGGAACTACAGCAGAGTTCCCAGTCTGCCTCAGCCAATCACATCACTGCCTTTCCTTTCCTCCTCCTCCCCTCAAAGTTTCCCAGCCTGTGGTGGCGGCTCCAATGACGGAGGGAGCGCGGTTCTGCAGCAGCAGCAGCAGCAGCAGCAGCAGCAGCAGCAGCAACAGAGGCAGATCACTCATGCTGTTTTAACCTCCCCTGCCTATAGAATGCCTTACTGTCAAAGTTTATGTCATCAACTTACATAGAGAAGAGAGGCAGAGATGTGTGCATCTGCATATGACGTACTAGGTCAGACCAGCGTGATGCACTGTAAAGCAGTATCTCACATCAAATATAATTGTCCCTGAATGCCTTGAGTGGGAGCATATCGCAGCCTAAGAGGCAAATCTGAAAGGCTGGAACAATCGTGGTGGAATGACTTATTTGGTGGGGGCTGGGGGAGCAACGAGGATGGAAGGGACACTTGGATGTGCAGTCGCCCCAGGAGACAGAGCCTGGCCATGTGGACTTCCTGTCACTCACATGGCAGTCATGTGTAATGCTTTGCCTCTGACTCACCGGTGAGCCTTATTTCTGAAATAAACAAATGATATGGAATGCACAGGTGCCTCAAAGCACGAAATGAATCATGACAGATGCAGCGATGTCCATGGAAGAACGTTTAATTTGAGAAGAATTACACTGTGGCCTGTGAGCTTTTATTAGCATTGCAATGCATTGCATTACAACTCAAGCGTGAGTAACATCTGAAAAAGAACAGAGCATAACTATGCCATGGTAACATGAATACTTGCTCTGCAGTCATTTTTTTGGTTTTAAAACATTATGCTTTTCATACTTCTTTCCAGTCTGTAGCCAATAGAAATAGAGATTAAGGGCTTCATTGCAGTGCTACACCAACCGTCATTGGCTACAGACTGGAAAGAAGTATGAAAAGCATAATGTTTTAAAACCAAAAAAATTACTGCAGAGCAAGTATTCATGTTACCATGGCATAGTTATGCTCTGTTCTTTTTCAGATGTTACTCACGCTTGAGTTGTAATGCAATGCATCATTCAGCATTCCATTAAACCACTTCCATCTGATGGATGATTTGTTTGAAGCAGATGTATTTGGACTGAAGTCTGAGAGAGTTGATTGTCCTCCTCATTGGATGACTGCTTTCTTCCTGTCTTTTGCATATACCCTGCCGTGCACCACGTCCTTGGTATGATGTCAAGGACCCTGCGCACATCTGTCTGTGCATACTGCGTAGTCAGCAGTGGTCTTAGTGAATACTGTATGATACATACCTCTCTCACTACATATGGAGCATTAGTTAATCAATCTCAATACATCTTATAATACCTTCACTATTCTACAGCAACTGAGTTATCAATGGTCAGGGACTTGGACCTGTTAACTTTTCCATTTGGGAAAATCTCTTTAAAAGTTATAAGACTAAATACATGACTGAACACTAAGTCAAGGTCAGTAATTGAAAATGATCATTAACAAGAGAAAACCCTTTTACTCTTTTAGTTTAGGTGTTATGTCTGGCCAACTGTGTGATGTCTGGTCTGAACAACTTCTCCTGTGGCTCACGTCCCTTGGAAACCATTATTTAAAATTATAAACAGCTTGGTGTTTGTCTGCAGTGGATCAGGAATGATGGGTTAACCTTTAAAAGTAATACTCTGATAATTTGGGAATTCCAGCTCTGTCACTACTCAGACCTTGCTCTGTGGTGTGGCGAACACGGCTAATATGGTGTCAGCCGGCCTTTCTTGATTGGTTCAGATGCTGCATTTTCCAGAGATTGATGTATTTGTCGTGCTAATCTATTGAGCTCCGTTTAGCTGCCTCAGTTAACTAGGCTCCAGAGCAATGGCTAATTAGATCCCCCAGACATGCAATATATAACTGAGAGGATGCACAGACTTCTTTTTATAACTAACTGCTTTAAACGTCAGATATTCACTTGTAAGGTTATGTGAGGATGATTTAGAAGAAAACCTAATGGAACAGAAAGCACGTCAAGATTAAGATTAAGATGAACTTTATAGTCCCACAGTGTGGGAAATTTGGGTTGGGCTTCATCCTGATCATCCTGCACATCATAGCAGGAATGTAATTTTATACGTGGTTTTTTGATGGCATGCGATTAAACTCCTCCGATGGACTGGTACTGTGGTGTATGTGACACTAGTGTCATTCTAAACTGTTTGAGCAGAACACTGGAAGGGCACACGGCAGAACTTATGAAATACCGGAGTATTATTTATGTACAACACTATAACAACAGTATAGCTATCCAGACAGAGTGTTGCACTAAGAGAGCGCCCTAGCGGCGATTCAGCCCTTACATACCTATTACAACAACCAATAGAGGACCCTGACCCTATTCAGTACTAATCACATTAAACTTCATTAAATGTCATTATCAATCTTCTGTGTGTTTGAAAAACCACAGCTACCTATTAGTATATATATAATACATACTGTATATATCATTTAAAGCAGAGTGATGTGAATCTCAATATATAGTCAGTCAGTATGAACTGACTGAATTTCACTGAACTGAATTTAATTTGAGGGGACAGCATACAAATACAAACATACATGTGTGCGTGCATGCCCGCACGCGCACACACACACACACACACACACACACGCACACACACACACACGCACACACACAATGACTTTATAAAAAGTGTATTGATGCAGCAGGGCAAATAACAGCTTGCCTTGCCATGCAGGCACCTCCAAAGAACCAATTATGTTCTCAAAGAATAGACTGAAAATGCAGTGTTCTTGATACTCATATAACACTTCTCCCTCCCCTTGTCCAATCTGTGTGGGATCTGCTTACGAGTCCAGCATCTCTAACTATGATTCCAAGCCAACATACGAATATCAGTATTAATAAACTACATGGCACCCATTCAACCAACTAGTATTCTATGAAGCCCCTTGACAGTGGGTTAGGGTGAGCATCAAGATGGCGCTTTTTAGTAAGCAGAAGGATAATGAAACGTGAGTTATCCTGATTGAAGACTGGGAGTCTAGCAGTGATCTGGCACGGGTCTCTTTCAGAGACAAAGGCTCTGTTGGTAACTGCAAACAATGAAATGGCAGAAGAAAACCAATTGGACACAGAGAAAGAATCTGGAGTTAAGGGTGTAACCGTCACTAAAAAATATTAAAATACATATAAGCGGATATTAGAATGCAGATGTCATTCTAGCAAGACAGGCACCTGTCAGGAATGCAACAGCAAAGCTAAGCGAAGTGGCACAGTTAGTCAAAGCTGTTAAGATGTCTTAAATGAAAGAGTAAAGGAATGAGCATGAGAGAGATAGAGAGAGAGAGAGAGAGATGAAAGATGGCAGGAAGATGACTGGTCCCTCTCTCATGAACAGATGCTAAATCTTTTGCCACTGAATTTTCACACATTTTGTGCCATGACCTACTTTATATATTATCAAGACCAAATAGCCCACAGAGGCGGAGTGAAACACACTCAGAGGGAAAACACTGCCACAACACATTACTTTAGAAGGAGGGCAAGTTCATCAGGAAATGCCGGTGAATTCACCCAGAAAGAGAGAGAGAGAGAGAAAGCGAGAGAAGGGAAGTGGGGAAATGTATAACAAAAAAGACAGCGGGACATTTTGGAAGGATGTTCCTTAAAGTTGTTACAATGCTTATGTAATATATTCACATATTTAGCCTTACTCAATCTTTGGACATTAACTATATTAAGAAGATCTCCCTTGTCCACTTATGGCTTGGTTGAGATCAACAGTGACCTGAGGCAATGCAAATTAATACTGTGAAATAAATGGATGCCATTTGCTTAATCCATCCAGACAAGACCAATAGTTTCACAGAACTGTATCTGTGTACAGAGTGTGTTTGTATACGTATGTCTTTGTGTTTTCCTAACCAATGCTGATGAATAAATGAGAATGAGTCTTATATTCTGATGTAATGCTGATTTATCAGTGCAGAAAGAATTAATGATTCAGTCAGGTTATATTCTACTATAAACTACTAGACTTAATTTCCTACCCAAATATAAATGAGCTCCATTTTGAATTCAGGTTGTGCAAGCGGTCACACACTTACACAATCTGGTTTCCCCCTCACTAGTAAATGTTGCTTCTAAAAAGGTCACTTCTCACCAAAAATCGGTAATTGGTATTACCAAAATATGGTAAATAAAACGTAAGCCCTGCCACATCCTGTCTGAGGTATCTGATGTGAATTATGCATTTTCTATAAGGCATCTCAAAAAGAGAAAATCCATGGGTTATATCTAAAATAGCTTTAGTGTATGATCACAGATGGCTATAGAAAATGCCAATTCAAGGTAACACCACAGCACTAGTGTTATTGAAGTACCATATCAGTGCCGTAGTGTTCTGACAAGACCTATTAACAGTTTTTTTTCTTTCTCCAACCACAGCTGCTATGCTGCATTGGTCCAGAGGAGGGAGCATGGAAACGTTGTACTCGTACTGACTGATTGAAAATTTGGGTGTGGTTTCACCTCAACCATTTTAAAACAAATGATTGTTTTGAAGAATAGACTGGAAGCTGTGAAACCTGAGAAGGTCGACATTGCATAACCACTTGATCCTCCCCAGCTACATCAACAAACCACCTTTTTCTTACAGCCTCCATTGCCTACATCACAACGATGAATGTTGTTTTCAAAGAGACTCACACATATAACAGTGATTACAGCATTTATTTGGACTTTAAAAATATACATAAAACTTTTGTTTTGACATTCAATTCATTTTATATGGATGTGTGTATATATACAGCCGCGGAAAAAATTAAGAGACCACTTCAAAATTATCAGTTTCTCTGGTTTTACTATTTATTGGTATGTGTTAAAGTAAAATGTACATTTTAGTTTTATTCTATAACCTACTGGCAACATTCCTACCAAATTTCAAATAAAAATATTGTCATTTAGATCATTTATTTGCAGAAAAATGACAATTGGTCAAAATAGCAAAAATGATGCAGTGTCTTCAGATCTCGAATAATGCAAAGAAAACAAGCTCATATTCATTTTTAAACTACACAATACTAATGCTTACACTTAGGAAGAGTTCAGATATCAATATTTGGTGGAATAACCTTGATTTAAAATCACAACTTTCATGTGTCTTGGCATGCTCTCCACCAGTCTTTCACATTGCCGTTGGGTGACTTTATGCTACTCCTGGCGCAAGAATTCAAGCAGCTCGGCTTCTTTTCATGGCTTGTGACTATCCATCTTCCTCTTGATCACATTTCAGAGGTTTTTTATGGGATTCAGGTCTCGAAAATTGGGCTGGCCATGACAGGGTCCTGATCTGGTGGTACTCCATCCACACCTTTACTGGCCTGGCTGTGTGGCATGGAGCATTGCCCTGCTGGAAAAAACACTTCTCAGAGTTGGGGAACATTGTCAGAGCAAAAGGAAGCAAGTTTTTCTTCCGGGACAACGTTGTACTTTGCCTGGCTAAGGTTTGTAAAAGACCATAAGGATTGAAAAAGCGGACTGGATGTTCTTCTAAGTTTGTCTTCTCTGATGAGTCCGATTTCACAGTAGGTGCAAGACTCTCTGGCTTGTAGGCCTCTCCAGGTCTCCGTCTAACCATCAGACGACCATGTGTTGGGCAAAGCTGAAAATTGGACTCATCAGAGAAGACGAACTAGAAGACCCTCCAGTCCGCTTTTTTCAACCCTTATGGTCTTTTACAAACCTCAGCCAGGCAAAGTACAACGTTGTCCCGGAAGAAAAACTTGCTTCCTTTAGCTCTGACAATGTTCCCCAACTCTGAGAAGTGTTTTTTCCAGCAGGGCAATGCTCCATGCCACACAGCCAGGCCAGTAAAGGTGTGGATGGAGTACCACCAGATCAGGACCCTGTCATGGCCAGCCCAATTTCGAGACCTGAATCCCATAAAAAACCTCTGAAATGTGATCAAGAGGAAGATGGATGGTCACAAGCCATGAAAAGAAGCCGAGCTGCTTGAATTCTTGCGCCAGGAGTAGCATAAAGTCACCCAACGGCAATGTGAAAGACTGGTGGAGAGCATGCCAAGACACATGAAAGTTGTGATTTTAAATCAAGGTTATTCCACCAAATATTGATTTCTGAACTCTTCCTAAGTGTAAGCATTAGTATTGTGTAGTTTTAAAATGAATATGAGCTTGTTTTCTTTGCATTATTCGAGATCTGAAGACACTGCATCTTTTTTGCTATTTTGACCAATTGTCATTTTTCTGCAAATAAATAATCTAAATGACAATATTTTTATTTGAAATTTGGTAGGAATGTTGCCAGTAGGTTATAGAATAAAACAAAAATGTACATTTTACTTTAACACATACCAATAAATAGTAAAACCAGAGAAACTGATAATTTTGAAGTGGTCTCTTAATTTTTTCCGCGGCTGTATATATATATATTTATAATGAAAAAGGACCCATCCAGTGAGGTGGAGAAAACTACTCAAAATAAAGAAAACAAAAACCTCACGCTCTCCAATCATTCAACTTGGCATAAGGCACCGAGTAAACATGTCATGGGACTGGACTAAGGACAAGGACATTATGGTCCTTAAGGTCACGACTGGTACAACACTGGAGCCTTGGCTGGACTGGACAGCTGCACTAGCTCCTGTGAAAATAGGCTAAAAATGTTGACCCTCCTTACTCTTGACACATCACCACATCTGTGGAGACACCAGAAACCTTGTCAAATGAAGGTTTTCTTGAATATTGATAGACAAGAAAAGGTCTAGTTAGCCTCACCCCTATGTGACTCAGTTCAGAGAGCAGTGGGGATGATTCTACATTGAGCAAAGAGTGTGTATGAGTCGATCCAAAGACAGAGGAAATTAAATAGCAGTAGAACCGTTAAAACATTAGCTTTTTTTTTAAAGCATCATTCTGTGTCAGTGGGTTTAAGATGCTAAATTGCTTAACTCGCTGCCAGCTAGGATATACAAAAAGAGTTTACAACAAAATATACAAAACATTAAAATATCTTACATATAAAAAATGTGTTGGAGAAGAAAGGGGTGTAGAACGCTACCATCATGGCAGAAGTCCCTTTACAAGATTTACAAGCAGCATTGCATGTACACTTATAAACCTCAGTTCTTCACTTAAATGTGCAGTGCAACCAAAAGCCTTGGGGGATTCAAAAGATTGTCAGTGTGAAGATGCCATGGTGTTCCTGCCTCTACTCGTTTTTGTCATGGTGCACCCCATTTCCATTGCGGTCGGGCCCCTTGGCCCTCAGCACCTTGGGGAGCCTCTTGCCCTTGCTGTAGGCGTGGTACCAGAAGTTGAGGAAGAGTAGCAGAAACATCACACCGTAGGTGCCGATAATGTACACGAAGATGGGGAACTGGTAGGCACAGTCCTTCAGGAAGAAATACTGACCAATGTGGCAGGTGACCATAACGAACTGGATCTGGGAACATGCAAAGGGAATCAAATATGCTGATGGACCAGTTACCATGAACTCCTAGTGATTTACATCCATCCTTTATTGTAGCTTAATCACATATGTAATGTTTTTCTTCGGCTTCAAAGGGTTTAATGGAAAAGCACGGCCAATTGCTGGGGACAGACAATTGAGTAATACTTTTCAAAACACTACACAAGGAACCTATGATGCAATTTGGCCTGCAATAGGAGTCCCCTGTCTAAACAGGCTGCTTGTTTATCTTCCATTGTGTTCGTATCAGTTACCTGAAACTATATCACGTTTTTTCCCTGCTATTATTTTCAATCTGGCCTCTGCATCGAAACAAAGGCCAAACTGAACTGTCAATCTTTTTCTGTTCTATTATATTTTGTTGCATTTGTCTTCCACCAAGACACAAAATATAAAAATGATAATGAACCCACCAGCTGGAGTAAAGTAAGATGCTTCTTCCACCAAAGGAACTTTTGGTATGCTGGCCCAAGGGCTGACAGGCCATAGTAGGTGTACATGATGACATGGACGATGCAGTTTAGAAGGGCGTGGAAGGTTCCAAGTCCGCCTAGAGCAGTCAACAAAACAGGGCAGCATGACATTTGCATGCCATCATTTGAGGTCAAACGGACCCGCGTCCTTTAGGAGGCAAGATATGCAAAACCTTACCTCCAGCAAATTTCACACCAAACCACCAGGTGAAAGGCATAATGGCATGATGATAAATATGGAGGAAGGTGAGCTGGCTGTTCTTTTTACGCAAAATAAAGAAAATCTGTGGAATAAAGATGTAGCGTTAGCCACTTTGTCACTTTGTGCTCTGCAGCAAAAATCACAAAATACAATGGTGACTTTCTGGCAAGAACAAGAGACAAAATAGTACTCCAGATACACATACTGTGTCCAGCAGCTCAAAGAACTTTGAGAAGTAGTACAGCCAGCAGGTTCGCACCATCTGGGAATAAACAGGGGAAAAAATCCATGTTTAGTCAGAGCTTTAACCTGCCAATAAATAGGGTGCCATTTCCAGGCACATTAACTTCAAAGATTACAATCAAATAAAATTCCCCATATCCTCTTCTATATACTATCCACAATGTTACCTTTCACATGCAAACTGCCTCAAAACTTTGCATGCTGGTCTCTATCTCCACGAGAAATCAAGTAAAGAGGAAAAGAACATCCTACATGTGTGCTTCTCAGAATTGCAAGGTCACTAGAGAAGCACAGGTCATGCAGAGGTCACCCCTGCAGCATTTTGTTAAAAGGCTGTATGAATACTGTGCAGAAACCAGATTACATCCTCTTCAGCAGGTCCCGTCTCATTCCTTATACACACACAGAGAGAAATAGAGGGATCATTTCTGAACCCAAAGGTACAGTTGATAGAAATGTACCCTGTAAGATACAAAAATGGTCCTTACGGTGACAATGTGATAGTGTGGTATGTTCATTATGTTTGCAGAAAATAAAGAAAATATACATGCACTAACAGATGGACATTATAAGCTAAGAAAATGTTGATTTGATATAATTCACTAACTTTGTTTTAGAGGATCACCGTCACACTCACACTTTCATTTTCCACCACACAAACTAACCACAACCTAAGAGCTACGGTCTAGACATGGCCTCCAAGTGTACAAACAGGTTTTGTTTAGTAGACTATCAGGGATAGGAGGGTGTGTGTGTAAATAGAACACCCACGGTTCCACTGAAAATGATAATGTCTGCCCATCAGCAGGAAAGGACACTTCTGCCCCTGAGTTCAACATCCAGATCATGACTCATACATGACCTTCCTACCTGGTCCAACCTTGGTCTTTAAAGATGTAAAAAAAAAAATATTAAAAAATGGGTAAAATCTTTTAAAAATGACACAATGTCATTGGCTCCCACACCAAATGGCCATTTGTATTGCAGTTTTTGGTGGAAAGATTAGAAATTGAAACAGCTACAAGCCGTATGTGTGGTGATGACCGTGAAACAGATAAAAGGATGGTCATCATGAGGCCAGGCTGATGAGGGCCTACAAATCCACAAGCAGTGGATGTCAGGTCGCAGCACAAAAAGTACTACTCATTGTCATTGTTTGGATGAATTTAAAGTTGTCCTCCACCCCCAAATTAGATGATGTGAACTTTTACACAGCAATTTTATAAAAAGGACTATGGGAAGTGATGTCACTGGAAAATAAAAAGCAAACAATTTTTTTTTGTTAAAATATGTAAACTAATTGTTAGTTCTTTAAATAAATGTAGGTGAATAATTGTAAATGTTTTTGTCTCATAAAAGTCCAAAATGGCATGTCGCACAAGCTGTACCTGTACCAAGTTGATACCAGGACATAAAAGGTAAATTTTTGTCACTAGGGGTGCAGAAATGTTCTTTTTTGGTACAGTCAAAAGTAAAAACATACCTATGATAAAGGTACAGTGCTCGTACCCTGGTAGGGTACAGCTGGAGCGACAATACACGTGTACCTTTTTAGGTCCATTTCTGTACCTTGATTTCTAGGTGTGTATCTTACCCTTAAAGCCTGTGGAGAATGGGAATAGTCCACCAGGTCACATTGGAAGCTGTAGCCTGTGCCCCATCCGGCCATGACAAACTGCAAAAAAGGTGTGTGTAAACAAATTGTTAAAATAAATAATTGGCTCAAATCAATTGTATCAATGGTTGATTCTGCAGATGCTTAAAACAAAGCTACCCTGGGGTTAAGACTTTTGTAGTGACCACCACGCAAGTTTTCCTCTCCCAACATGCAAATCAGTAGAGATATTTGCATTTGTAAACAACCACTGTATAAACATAAAGCTTAGACTGTGGGCCATTGTAGTGATCATCAGGTCATACACATTTTAGTAGCTTGACAAGTACAGTACACCTGAAAAGGGAAATATGCCCCAAAGAAAACACTTTATAAGCCCAATAACCCATCTTTTCCACAGGCCACTATGAGAGCACAGACGTCTTGTCTGCTTACCTCGAAACACATGTAAAGGGACAGTGCCACGGAGCTGAAGTTGTAGACGATGAGGATGGGCCGCAGGGTAAAGGCCTTACGGTTCTCCATCAGCCTGGGCCCCAGTGACGTGACGAAGACGATATAGGAAATGAGGACGACTGTTTGCGGCAGCGGGGAGTCCATGAGAAACCAGCCATCCACTCTGGAGTCTGAGTAGAGAAAATCCTGTTAGTTCAAAGTCAAGTAAGAAGGATGAGTGATAAGAGGAAAGAGGTACTGACCGCCTTTTTTGAGGAACTCGTCATACAGATGCACTGCTCTAGAAGTGAACTCGTTGAATGCCATTTCGCCCAGGGATGTAAGTCTGGAAAAAAGGAGGTAATGAATGCATGACTTCTAGCAAAAGCTGACTGGACTGACAAATACAAATAGCAGGACACATCTCACAGTCTATGATAAGGCAATAAGCAAATGTGTAATGTGTCTGATTTGGTTTAATTTGCAAAACTAAAGCAAATAAAGATTTCCTTTGGATAACATTTACGCCAAAAACTCTCAAAGAAACACTACCCATTCATACTTCCAGTGCATTCCTTCATTCCACTAAGCCTAAAGGTTATATCACAACAATGCGGCCCATGTAAGAAGTCTTCATTTACGCACATGAAAGACGCCATTGAGATGAGGCAGAGAGCAACATCAGCAATCCTGCCATTCTACATTCTCTCCAGCAAGCTCAGGGAGAAACAAGTGCTCAAGTGTTGAGGAACAATAGCACACAGTGAGTTTATGTTAAGCATGCCGTGGTCACAGCCACACTAATATTCTTGAGAGTGGTAGTGAAAAGAAAGACAACAAAGATTGTAAAAGGACAAGTTCTGTACTGTCATTTTCTTTATGCATCTTACTGTACTGACTTACACTCATGGATTTGAAAGTAGTGAATGTCCAAGTAAGATGATGAAGCTGGTCACCAAAATCCATAGCATTTAGCGTGCCATTTCAAAGCAGCTCACAACAGTTAGAATAGACTGACTGCAAGTCGAGTTAGAATGACGCTCTCATAACTTGGGCCCATTTTCGAATTACTGTTGATTTTAGGGCACAACAGCTAAGACTTCTAATTTAAACACTGATACACTGTAAGGCCATCTTTTCGATAACGGTTGATGAAGATAACTGGTTGACTGTATCTCAGAAAGCTTCAGTAATAATAATAATACTAATAAACTTTATTTGAATAGCACCTTTCATGCAAAACAATGCAGCTCAAAGTGCTTAACAGCAAATAAATTATGTGCACAAAGAAATGACATGCACAGTGATCCACATAAAAATAGACATCAGATAAACCTAAAACATAAAAACTAGGATAGACTGCAAAACATTAGAATTCTAAGTAAGTAAGTAATGGCAAACAGACATAGTTTTTTTTTTTAAATAATAAAAAATAGGTTTTTGGAAGAGCTGAGATTATTTCAAACTTCCCCCAATTATCTAAATATGACTTCAGAGATACTCATTGGACATTAAATCAATTTATGGTTAAGAAAATATTTTAGACAATACACAATTTAAGACAATATTGTAGGCCTACCTATTGCGTATTAAGCTATGTGATTAGATCATAACATATTATTTTATATCTTTGGTTACTAGAAAATAAAACATTTAATTTGCCAAGATTTTTCAACCATCACATAGAAAATGCAGCGCTCAACACAGGCTTGACATGCCAGGGTTACTTATAACAAGTGATACAACTTGTGTGGTAATTACACACACCTGTCTCAAAGGTGCGTCTATCCTGACCACTCCCACGCTCGAGTTCCAACAATACAGAGGGAGAATGAAGTTCAATGAAAAGCTCCCCAATGCAGGAGAGAGACATCGTAACCCAGGGCTAAATGCACAACAAAGCACAACGGGAAAAATAAACATGCAAACAACTATAGGCTAATTATTAAGACCTGCCTTCTGCGGATAGGATAGTGCGCTTAATTGCAAAGAGAATTGCGCAATGCTATGGAACTTCCTTGTTCGGGTCAAGAGGCGCAACAGGTTCAATAGGCATCGTTAAATACAAACCCAAACACGCATTACGCATTTCGTAACAGACATTAATGGAGTGTTTGTAGAAACGTGCATTTTCACTATGGCAAAATATGGAATTCAGTCACATCGCAAGGATTTCACATAGAGCAGTTTAAAACTTTAACTAAAACAGTTTAAACATAAACTATAGGAGTTGAATACATTTCATAATGAGAAACACAGAATATTTTTTAAACAATTAAACATATTAAACAACTGGTCATTGATAAGGCCCTAACGCTACACACCTTCAAATTGGGCTACATAATGAGTCTCCTCAATGCTTCAGCGAAAAAAACCTAACCGTTTGTAAATTAAGTCTTATCCGTTCTATTCAAAGGCTAACACATTCATGACCACACGCAACCAGCTGAACTGAACTTATATTTCAACTGTTCTGACTTGGAACAACAAAGAAAATATCGAACAGCGACTACGTTAACTGTAACTACAACAACATTCCGAGGTTCCTGCTTTCTGTATTTCCAACCACTTAACCTGACTAAAGGCGTAATTCAGTACTGATCACACACCTGTCCGAGCCTCCGGCTCCTGTTGTCTCTCCACGCGCCGAGGTCTGTTTGACGTTGAAAGCAATTTGAAAGGGGTGTGTTCAAGGTTTCTTGTCTAGCATCCCTCTGCGAAGCAAGGCGGAGACTTCCTGATGCATGGCGTTCATCATCAATTACGCTATCATTCCTCATTGGTCAACACTAGGTTGTCCAGACAGGTGTCCTGCACCCCAGACAGATGATGCACCCCTCTCATAAAGTTGCGAGGATATTACAGTTTTTGATTAATAAAAGCAAGTTGACAAAGTAGACTGTATTGAAAACAGAATTGAATGTACAATATTTCGTAGTATTTAGTATTATTTGTGTTTGCAGTCCTCTTTAAGTAGTTAAAGTAAGTTTAGCTAACATGGTAGCATACCTCGAACTTCCGTTTTGATAAAAGCTATTTTACAAATTAGACTAAATCTAGCCTGGGGTACAACAACAACATTCATATGTTTGCACAGTGTAACCTAATACCATTTGGTGGGGGTGCATTCCATGGCGGGGGTGCAGAACGCGGCACTACACCGGGGTGATTGCGGTCATAGTGGAATGGTTTGACAATACAAATCCTAAGGCCCATATCCAAGATCCGTTTAAACATGCATCATAGTCAATTGCATAAAATAAACCGCTTAAAACTGTTAATAATTGCTTGTGGTTTGAGGTATTTGATTGTAGATAAACAAAATGTCATTATTTATGTGTACGCAACAATCAGCAGTAATAGAGTAACATGTTTATTATAGGGGAAAAAAATGACAGTCATGCTTGATCCTGAATCCTGCTCAAGACTGAGTGATGCATGTCCCCGATATGCATTCACAGAAGCTACACAATTTACTGTTAAGAGAAGGAAAATGCATGATCTGATTCACATTGTGATTGACACTGATCATGATCAAATTTTGTTGACACAAAGCCAACATATTCCTCTGTGCAAACAAACTGGCAACTCACTCACAAAATAATGTATGGCATGATATTATTAGTAAACATATATCAGACTTAATGCACTTTTTAAGGTTTACACCACTAATAGCATAGACATATAAAATGCAAAGGAAGGTTTTCTAAAATGGTTTCATCGTAGCTCATTTATCATGATTTACACCAACACCATTTTCTATCTATACATTCATCACATTTCCCAACATGCAGTATAAACCCTGTTCATGACTGACTTTAACATATACCAGCAGTACGGGGATAAAAAAAAAAATGTGTTTAACATCCACAAACAAAGACACTAGTGGTGTTAAAATACACCTTAAAAGTGCTCTGTTTTCCATTATCTGACTGACAGTTATTACATGGTTGCTGTAGAGGAAGCTCGGAAGGTTTTGCAAACAGAAATTCATTCAAAGTCATGGAGTTGCATTGCGCAACTTTCTTCTTCTTCTGTCTTTGGAATCTTTCAGTCCTCATCGCTGCTCCAGGCATCTACAAAAACAGGATTCACTGCAGACTGTTGCTCACCCTGTAATCAAACAATACAATATTTTACCAAGGAAATTAATGAAAGCCAAACATTCTTTACAGATTTTTGCAATAAGATGAGAAAAGTCATAAAAGCTATCTAGGCTTGTTAAGCATACACTGTATCAATCTGAGAAAAGAGGGAGGCAGGCCTGTGCAATTATGTCCAAATTTAATTCTCAGACATATATTTACTGTTTTAAAAAATACATATATTTGCTCCTTATTTAGCTAGCTATAGATCCACACCATAAACTAGTTAAACAGGACAGTTTGGTTAGCTGATCAGAATGTTTCTCAACTCTTTCGTAATGAGTCGGGAGAAAAATATGTGTGGACTGGTGTGAACTGTGACTGCCTGAATGGTGGCACAGGAGCTCTTTGTTAAGTGACACCAGTGTCCGGATGTAAACCCACTCAGACTCTGCTAATAGCCAGGACATGTTCTGTGTCTTTGGAAAAGCACGGCCAGAGAAATGTGCCAAGGCTTTTTCATCCTACCTTGGCAGTGGCAGTCTCTTCATCTTCAATGTCAGGATGCCTCAACACAGGAACCCAGGCTAGGATGTTGCAGTCTTTGCCTCCGCTATACAGTTCCTGCAACCACAAAGGAATGTTGAAGTATACGGACCAATGCAAATTGTTTCCGACACAATCTGTGGGCTAAGTACACATGCAACACAATGCTATCAATTCTTACATAGAAATGAGAAAACGGACGACTGACTGATAGAAAGGGAGGTGACTGGCCCACGTTTCTGTTTTGCAGCCTTGGGTTTTCACTTTATCTGCAATTATGTTACCTACGTGCCCTAGAGAGATCCTTATGATACAGACAGAAGATAAACAGATACAAAACGTATTACCTCATCCATTTAAAACCTAGCATGGTAGACTATATTCATGTTTCGCCTGTTGTCGACTCAAAGCAGAATGCCTCCCTTCGATAATCGACTAAAGGCACTGAGTGCTGTGCCACATCAGAGACCGGAAGATCAAAATAGACAAAACACTGACTGTACATTCCTTTTCTACAGTTTCTTTACAGTTATTGAGGTAAACAGGTGCAGGTGTATCTCTTTACGGATCCTTTACATGTTGTCAGACCCTTATAATGAAATGTATTAGCTTATAAGTGGCAAAAACAAGCGTGCTGGCTTGCCATCATAGAATTCTATTGTATAACCGCTTTTTCGGTTGCCTGTTTTAGCGTTCTAATTTAATGCTGGACCGATCATTAAGTAATAGTAAAGCACTAGTAAAAATGTGGACCCAAAAAGATATAAAAGTAGGGCCCAGGTTTGAAAATCCTGAAGTTTCCCTTTAACTTTAGAATAAAAAGACACAAATCACACAAGATTGACATACCATGTTAGTGTGACACTATTATTACCTTTGCATGATCCAAACTCTGGCAAAGCTTCATGCTCAATACCACTAGCTTTTCAAGTGTGAAGTTTGTTTTGTGCACAGGGCAAACGTTGTTGCCTGGCCAACTTACCTGATAGTCGGGGTGAAACTGGCAGCAGTCTACGTTGTTATAGTGACCCCGCAGCATAGTGACCAGCTCACCCGTGTGCAGTGAGTAGACCGCCACCGAACTGCTGCACGGCACAAATACAAACTCTGGGCTGCAGCCACGCGACACTGTTAGCCTTAGACAAGTGCGGCTGGCGTTGGCCACCTTTCCGTAGTTCACCTGTGGAGGACAAACACAAACAGGACAGCCATGGTCCTGTGACTATGAAGGAAACTCACACAGCTTGATGTCTGAATGACAGGACTTTATCTAGACCATCAACTTTTGTTTCCTTATATCAACATCCTTCTCTTGCCTTGGTCAAGGGGGTAAATAAGAGGATTACTGAGACTTGAAAATGTACCGGAGAGGAGCTATAGTAAAATGGGCTTGGTTACTGTGACCCTCTGCCTCACAGGGTAAAACCCATGGGCATCTGGAGGAAGATCACGGAAAACCCCTTGAGGTTGTATTATCACCTCTATCTTTTTTGTTTCTTTCTTGCATGAACTTTGTCTTTCTCTATCCACCTACCAGGGTGTTCTCTCCTGTGGCGCTGTTCCACAGCCTCATGCGGTCATCAGTCCCTGTGGTGAGCAAGTACAGGCCATCGGCTGTGAAGCACAGGCCGTTCACACGTCCGTTGTGGGCCGTGTTGACTGTAAACACAGAGAGCCAAAGCATCACAGACAGACTTTTTTTTTTCTACGACCACCTAGCCGCACACTACCAGCTATGCGTTTGCTCACCTCCCCCCTTCACTGCCTCTGTTGTCATGGTGACAGGCAGATACCTGAGAGCACAGGTGATCACCTGGGTGCTCAGTAAATATCCACACAGCGTTTGGCGTGCGGTTGTGGGTGAGGGATAAGTGAGTCTGTGATAAGCACTCTGTTCTACCTGCTGTCCTGGTTTAACAACAATTTCAAGAGATACATTCGCTCAAAATTAACATGGCCACAGGCCATTTCCATAGCACATGAAAGTGCAAGTTCACCAATAAAAAGTATGTAAAAAAAAAAAAGAAGAAAGTGCAAGTTCACCCTCAGCTTTAAGGCTAACTCCACCCACTGCATACTTTTGAAAAATACTAAAAACGGGGCAAGGTGCTGAGATGGGGGTTGTGAACTCCTGTGAATAAGGAGTTTCAATCATCAAATAAAAATGAGACTCACACTCACAGGCGGGGGATGGGTGTGGTAGGCTGCCCATTTCATGACGTGGGTATATACCAAATGGCTGTACACATATCAACATCTGCCTTGCAAGTTTCAGGATGATTTATAGTTATAGTTATTTAATGTAATGCAGTCATTTAATTGATTTTATAGCTCAAAATTGTTTAAATAATGCTTTATAACATTTTGATCACTGTCACTCCAGTCACTCAGACTTTAAGCTGTATACAGACACACCATGAGTGGGAAGATCTAGGCATAGGTGGACCTACCTGCTTCTGTGGCGGCTTTGGACTTGTCCCCGTTATGCTGGTCGAGGGTGAAAAGACTCCCAGAGGCCCGGCGCACATCCCACACTCTTACCGTGCTATCAGAACTAAAGGCAAAATTATATAGCATTAACTACCATTCCCATAATTCTCTACTTCTGGACAGAGAGGAGTGGCTCTCTGCAATAAAATACTGCTGACCACAATGAAAAAACTATTAAAGGCAGAGAAGCTTTGAGTAGAAGTGTCAGAAATAACAAGCTGTTGAAATATCTTTTGTTCCAAAATTGTGTTACTTAGTGTATTTAGTATTTTAATGTGGTTAGTTTAGCTTCACAGGTTTTGGGACAGGCACCACAGATCTGCGACAGTCTGCTATGGCAATGTATAAGACTACAGTTTGGATGGTTTTTACTGAAATAACCTCTACAATTAAATGTAAGTTTCTAGATCTCTGATATGATCATAGTTGAGGCACCCTGCTTTGTTGTTATCTTAAATGGGCCTATTTGGACGGCTTTGGCGTCCCACTGGATTAATTAACTGATTTAATTAGCTGGGAGCCAGATGAGCAAATTTCACATTGGGTTACTGCACAAATAAACCCCCTCCCGTGCTCTGCGAACACTTCAACCCGGAGCGAGTAGCAGATGTGTTGTTTGTCTGTGCAGACTTGTCAAGGCATCCTCAGGAGAGAGAGAGACGGCTCTGCTTACCTGGCCGTGGCTAAGATGTGCTCGTATCGCGGGGACCATTTGACTGAGAGAACCTCCCCTCTGTGACCTGCAGTGGGCACAGACACCATGAGTAGTGCTGTAGTGTCAGCCAGAGCGGCCTCTTTCTAAGGCCTGAATAATGATTACATTTATTTTTACCCCACCTCTCTTTCCAACAGGTGGCAGCATTAAACATGAGAACTAGGAATTCCATTATACTCCACATAAATGGAAGATGATTTGGCCAGAATGGCTACAAGCATAAAAAAAATATTCATGATCAGGGAGAGAGTGACCAGCTCCCTCTAAACCTACTTAATGGGATTTGGATGATTTTTTTTAAAGGCTTTACTAGTGACCACAGTCTCTTTGAGATTACTCACCCTGAAGGACATGGATGCATGACCCCGACTTCAAATCACACAGCTGTACTTTAGGTTCTTTGGTACCAACTGAGGACAAAGAGAGTACAAAGGGACTGATTGAGCAGTCTTCATGTACATGTGTGTGTGTGTGGCACACTTGTGTGAGTGTGTTTTTGTGTGTGTGTGTGTATTTCCTAGTCTGTGTGTGTGTGTGTGTGTGTGTGTGTGTGTGTGTGTGTGTGTGTATTTGAGTGCATTCACATCACAGTGGTTTGTTAGTTTGGGAGATAACAAAACGGATCTTCCGTGAACTACAGGAAAGCTATATTTATGTGTCTCTTATTTTTGCCAAACTATAACTGACTTACGCTTAACTCTACAAAACATTTCTTCTATGACCATATAACTACTTCTGTTAATTAAGTGACTATTTGCCCAGGCCTAAGTAAAATAATAAACTTCTATATAACTACAAGCTGGATAAATAATCAAATGGAAGGACGGAAAGCATTGGACCTGAGTGGTGATAGCTGCTCAACTGCTTAGAGTCTTAAATCCCAGGCTCTGCACTGTATAATTTCAGGAGGAGTTTTTAATAATAGTCTGTGTATTGTAACTAAGATTAATGCCAGAGTTCCAAGTGAAGAACAGTATTACTTCATGTAAGTAGAAATGTAACAGTTTTACAAGCAAATAATTGTACAGATGGAGCTGATGTATTGTAATGTACCATCTACCTATTGTATACAATGGCTATATTTACACTTTGTTTAGACTTACGTATCTATTCCTAAATATTTTGGACATTTTGGCTATTTGGAAACATAAACTCTGTGAGTGATACTACTAAATGAAAAAGCTACTAATAAAGGAAATATTAGCCCCCTCAAGAGCAACTGCACTATAGTGGGCTACAAGATATAACAGTAGTTTTTTTAGGAGGGCTACAGTTCCATACTCTCCTCGAAGAACAGAAACAGGGCGGGCACACCTCTAGACTGTAACCGATAAAAAACAGGCCTTAGAACAGTCAGCAGTTGGTCAAATAGTGGTGTTTACCAGCATCTGTTCCATAGAAGTGAATTGAACTTGAGACATCTGAATAACTAGAATGTTTGAATAAACCGTTCAGATGACTTATGACCAAAGTATTTTTGTAAATGCTATCTCATGATCCTAAAGATATCACACAAAGAGCAAGAGAGTACATCCAAGGGTTCTCTCTACATTTCCAGAGACTCAACAGTTTAACAAATCCAAAATAAACAAACAAAAAACAACCACTTTAACTCTACCTGCAACAGCTTTTGCCTAACATGAGGTCAGCCAAAAATATTCAAATTCATCTCTCAACATCTGAAAAGGGTAAAAGCAGATAGATGTTTTGGGTCTGGATCGGGAAACAGACTCGATAACCTGTCCATCCTGCTCTGGAAGTAGTGGGGGCGGGGGCAAATGGCAGAATCGCATCTGTGAGAGAAATTCCAAACGTGATTTGTCTTTGGCACACCTCCTCTTCCTTCAAGCATATCCCACGACACATTTATGACAAAGGTGCCATTTGGTGGGGGGTTTGAACTTTCACCCACTAGCAGCAAAACCAGATGAACTGGTATGAGGAGGATATTAAAGCTATATAGTCAGAGGAGCTCTAGTGTGTTTGTGTCTGTGTAAGCCCTAATGAGCGAAATAGCAGTGGAAAGTGACCACTCAACCCATTAGGCCTTGAAGCAAAACTCTAAGTCCTTAGCCTGTTTACACAGGGTGGATTAAAAATACCTCCAGAACATCTCACACCATGAAAAAAACACATGGGGACAGTGAGCAAAAACAGCAATGGGAAAAATGTTTTTGAATGCCTCAGACAGGGTGTGTCGATAGTAAGCATTCATATTTGGGAACCAGCCCGAGCAGACATGGAGAAATGAAGAAGAAACAAATAAAGAAAGAAACTATGCTGAATGTACCTGCAATGAGCGTGTGCTTCCTGGCTACAGGGGACATGTGGTGGCAGTAGACATTTCCTTCAAAATGGAACACTTCAGCAGGCTAAAATGAGGAGAAAATAAAATAGATTACACTGGACTATAAGGACATAATTGTGAATTATTACAAAGTCCATTACGACAGAAAATAGATTAGAACATGTAAGGGTATAATTGGATTTTTAAATGTAATGAGCCACAAAGCCTGTTTAATCTGAAGCAACTATCATAGAGACAGATTTTGGAAATGCAATGGCTCCTGACAGCAGTACCTTATTAAGTACCTAACAAGAGTATGCATAAAACCAGCTGTCTTTTAAACCTTCAGATTCAGTCACTTTATAAGTGGTTACATAGCTGTGCTGGGACCTGTGACCTTAGCAACCAAAATGAAAATCCAACCACACTGTGTGTAAACAGAGTTAGAAGGAAACTCATTTTATTAACAGTTTTTACATGTTTGTTATGCCACTGGGATTACGGGACAAAACTACTGAGCTATAGATACTGCTATCCTTATCTTACCTTACTCACTCCACTGTGTGTTTATGTCTACACTTGGCGTGAAATACAATATTGACCTATTGCTTGAATGGCGTCCATTGTTAGTTCCTCAACAGAAAATACACATTGGATAGGAAGATTAACAACAGCCAGTCAGAGCTCAGGTGGGCATGTTGAATCTGGAAGAGAAAGTGTTGGAGACATGGAATTGGGAAATGTACGGGAAATGGGCAGACCTTCAACGTCTCTGTGTCCCACACTTTCATGGTCTTGTCAAAAGAGCTGGATATGAACATGCCTGTGTCGTGTGGATACCACTGAACGGTTTCCACACTGAACTTGTGCACATGGCGGCTGGACCTAAAGAAGACAAACACAGTGCTACACTGTCAGACCCTGTATTGACTAGGATTGAGTAAGACAATGCTGCCACCTAGTGAATACTCCAAAAATGTCTTTTGTTTAATGTGCTTACCTTCCAACTGTACACACTGCTTTGCAGGTGAACTGTGGTTTCTTGTTTTTATTCTCAAGGTCATAGACCACTATAACTCCATCTGCACCTCCGGACAACATACTAGGAGACAAACAATTTCAGGACATATTCAAAACCAAAAAATTACTTCATGTAGGGGTGTGCGCAAATATAGCTCTAACAATGAATCGTTTCAAAATTTGTCTAATTCCATATCGATCTGTACAATTTCTGAATTGATCTTTTAGGCTACCATGCATTTATTTATAGCTGCATTTATCTATCACCGCATAGCAGTTTGATACATGACCACCGCAAACCTTTAGAGAAAGAGCACAAATTAAGTGAAATAACAAGATAGTTCTGGTTGCAAGAAAAGTGTGTTACCCTTAATTGTTACGTTTCTGGAAACAATGGACTGAAAAGTTTGTTGCGTATCTTATTCTAGGTAAAAAAATGATTAGGAACTATTGATTGGGATGTGATGGCTGTACACTGATAGGGTGTGAAGTAATACCTATGAGTTACGTTCTGCGGTTTTGTGACCTACCTAGCTAATATGAGGATGGGTGTGACTTCATAACAGATTTATTCTTGTGCCGAATATGAGCATTTTTGAAATGTGCATGTATACATAAGAAACAATATGAGCTTCATTGTATAACTGTACTTGGCATTTATTTACAAAGTTGGGAAAAATATGTGTGTATATATAAAAGGATGGCTTATTTAATAAAGACAAGAATAAGTTAGAAAAACATGCTACATATAGGCTACAATTTCCGACATTTATAACAGGACAGAGGTATGCACTATTACAATAATAAGTCTAAATGTATTCCGAAACAGCACTCATCTGGGTCCAAGCAGTATTTGCAAACTGCCTCAATGACTAAGTCCATAGCAGTTCTGCACTTATCTAAACAACACATGCAGGGTGTCAAATGTTGTGACATTTTGTGAATCTTTACATCACAAGATACTGGCTAGTGAAGTGCCAAATGTTGTCTTTGAATGTTATTCACTGAGTGGCTTTACTTCACAAATGAATCGCAATGAGCTAAGGTAATGTGTCTCCTAGAAGCCAGCTTGCCATTAAAATGTCATACTTTTTGGCAAAACTACTTCAAACTATTGCCCAAAAAGTGTTTTGACGCTGCCCCACTTCAGGGGATGCTAGCACCAAGGTAAACACACAGCTACTCTCTACTCCGTATCAGCCAGGTGGGGCTACAACCATACTAAGTTTCATGCATACTGGCAAAGTCTTAGCAAATGGCTGACCAACAAATAGTGAGATAAAGGTAGGAGAAAAAAAAAAAAAACCTCGACAAACACTATGACCACCTGCCGCAGTGGTCTCAATTATTACCAGACCTCCATATTAGATGTTGCTCTCTCGTTCAACTTGTACCATCAACTTTTTACCCATTTGTGGGTAAAATAATTTGGTACACACCTTGGCCTAGTCTTTCATGGTTTTCACAATTTGTTTCCAGTGACTCTCAATTTGCAAATGTGTGTTCTATTTAGAGTAGGGTGACCAGATGTCCTGTTTTAATTTTTGAAATGAAATTGAATTGAAATTCTAAGTCTTATTCTACTATAAAAAACATTGTTTTGTCCCACATCTCTTTGCTTGAACTTTAAAAATGGGGTTAAAAGCAATAGGATAAGGGTTATGGGAACACATATTTATTCATATTTATTCATGGAAACATAATTTAGCGATGATTGACAAGACAGGTACCACGCAGGTTGTCTGGTCACCTTACTTTAGAGCTTTTTTAAATATCTGTAAATATGCAAAGCTGCCAAGCAATAGGCCTTTAGTATTTCATATCTCATTCTTTTAGATATTGAATTGAATTAAACCAAGTCGTTAGCTTGTGAATCAGAATATAAACAAATAGGGCCTCTGTGCCAATAACCAGCCCGAGCTACACGACATCCCCATACAGAAAAATATATCCCATGTCAACGAGATTTAGGGGTGAAAGGTAGGTACGATGCTGACTGTATTGACAACAAAGACTTAAAGGACATTCTGATTATGAATACATTTTGCATTACACAGTAAAAGTTAAACACTTACTATCTGCCATCAATGACTTCAATGTCTATTGTATTGACCCCATTTCCATGGATTCGATCCACATCCCGATCAGGATTCAGCTCCAGACTAAGAACCCTTCAGAGAAAAGCAACACAACACGCTTCTACATTGGCTTGAGAGGTAAAATTGTAAATTAAATTCTAGTGACAGGCCTACTTCTTATTTGTAGATATGTTCATAATACACAGACTAATTTTAAAACCCGATGTGCAGCCACTGATATTAAAACACTGACCAAGAAACAGTAGAAGAATTGTAAAAGCAACACAGATGCTTTAAAACAAATCATTACCTCCTTGTCGATTCAGCTCGTCTCAGTCGGAGTGGGTCGTCGACTCCAGTCCGTCTTGCCGTTAAGAAACTCAACATATTTTTAAAGTGTTTTTTTTTTTTGTGGAGAATTTATGAAATCCGATGAAGTTTGCTTGGTATTCTTTCATACCCAGTTGAATCAATAGTGAATTGAGTAACCACAGGGTCTTGAAAAATATTACCCTCTATGATAACTAGAATGGCGCTTCCTATGTCTATGAAATCGTCGTGAACTTGGTTTTGCAATGTTCATCATAGTCACTCAACGGGACAAAGTGAGAATCATAAACAACACGTTATTGTTATTTATGAGTACATATAATTATCTCAAATAACACAGGATCGCTACAGGAGTCCATGATGTTTCGGGAAGTTACGTAGCTCCTGTGACCACCCTGAAATGAGCGCAATCCAGAAACCAATTTCACAAAATGTAAAAATAAAAACCTCTTTTTGTGTTTGCAAGCAAGAATATTAAAACTAAAAATATAATCCATGTTGATAAAAATGTAGCGTTGGTTTGCAATGCCATTCTTTTTTACTGTTCGACCTTTTTTTCCGGATAAACCTTACTCTTGTTTTGATACTTTTTTTTTTTTTTACAGCCCATGGATTACGTGGTTGTTGCCGCCGTCTTCAAGATAAGTGAGTTCGCCAAGCGTAGCCTGAAAACGGTCGCAGTTTGCTGTTGTATGATTCCAGGGCAGAGTACTTACAAAAATAGCTCAGTCGCTAAAGCTTTTTCGCAAAGCAAAGATGGTAAGTTGCTTTGAAACAGAATTAACTCTTTGTTCGATGTTTGTATTAGTTTATCTATTTGAAACAAGCAATGTTCATCGTAATTTCAGTTATCCAAGATGGCGCCCCCTGACTGCCTTGCTCAGAAAAGGATTGTCATTCAGTAACTTGTCGTCGTTAACTCTCATTAAATGTTTTGTGATTTGACACGGGCTTGTTTCTGTTAACGTTACATCGATACTTCGTGTGTACATCCCTAGCTGCTACGTCCCTCACATAATCGCGAATCAACCGTTCAGCTAACGTTCTGTTGTTGAGAGGTTGGTAGCTAGCTAATTACTTAGCTCGCTGCCTCATCACAGCTGCGCCTGAATGCCATCCCAGATTGCCAGCGAACTATCCTAGCAGAGCTAACCTAGCCAGTTAGCTCTCATTTACATTCTCCAGACAAATTATGGCGTACCTCGTATTGTTTTCCACCAATTTATAGGTGACGTTGAGAAACTTTTACTTTACGCAGTGAAATTAGGTGGATCAATACCAGGGGGTCCGTTTATTGAGGTTATTCATTTAAATGTAGCTTGTTTGCAGAGTTGACCATCCCCAAACATCGAAAAATCTCATCTCAAAATAATTTCAAATTTGATTGGACTACCGATTGTCAAAACTGATTTATGTTTGTTTGTTTCCTTCCTCACGTAAATTCGTGTGTAGGCGAGTGACGCCGACATGAACGAAATGCTTCCGAGATCATCTTCCCCTGACAGAGATAAAAGGAGACCGAGTGTTGAGACTCTCAGATCACCTAGAAACTCAAAACACCACAACTCAAGATCCAGGTCACGTTCAAGGGAACGGAAACACAAGTCGAGTAAGTTATTATTGTCTTTACTTTGTTATGGACACGGGTTGGTTTGTTCTCTGTTGAAGCTATGTATAGAAATCTAAATTGGGCTTTGTGAGCCTTACAGGGGGACTAGATAATTCCCCTGATATCCCCTAGCAGCTGCTACAGCTAATGTACCGATGGTCTTTGCATCTTACTGACCGCTGTTAGCTATTGGGTTCAGATCTGCCTCAAACTACAATTGCAAAGTGTGGTGATATTTTTTCTTTTACTTTTAGGTGATAAAAAGCACAGAAGAAGCCGGAGTAGGAGCAAAGAGGTAACTAACATTAGTTTATCATGGTCATTTCATGGCTAAACTGAGCAGCTCACATACAGGTAGATAGCCTTTTGCTTATCAGTTGTACTTGTAGAACATGGTAAGTATGAATGGGTCATTAGATAGTCAATCCGTACAATGAATGTTTTTTTTTTAGTTTTTCTTTGGTTTTTTTAACGCCCACTTTCACTTAGTCACATATCGTTTGGACTAGCTATTGGGTGTCTGTAAAATGCCATGACGTGGTGAAGAATGCTTGTGTGGGAGCACTTTTTTTCTTTATTTTTTTGTTAACACTTGTGTTTAGATCACATGATAACATTTCTATAATAAATTACACTCAGCGTGCTAATGCACGAAGAGACACTCTGAACTGAAGACGCTGCTGACAGATAGCAAAATTATATGCCTTCTTCCTGGACAGGTAATTATCAGCCACTCAAACTCATACTTGCCTACATAGACCAAAAAATTAACTTTAACCTTTTTCACATGGTTGTAGCTTCCTGATTCATAAGTATTTTGAGAGTTCACAAAAGGTGGGTGGGTGGTTTAAGTGAGACTGTGGATAGAAACTAATAAGGGCTGTCTCGCATGCCAACAGAATGAACAATACAATAGTTTAACAGAGCAAAACGCAACAAGCGGAAGGAGTCTATTGTTTGGGTAGTTGGGCTTCTTAATACTTTAGAATAAATGAAGAAGGCTCCATTGTATTAGTGAAATAATATCTGACAAAAAGGCATTTGGTAAGTTAATCAGCTTGTTTTAAAGACACAGGTGCAAAACGCGGGAGATTAGTATTTCACTAATGCTAATACTCAATGGGTTTTATGGACAGGTAGCCCTTTCATTGCAATGTAGCACTGGAAATAATATGAAAATTAGCCTGAAAATAAGGCTGTACTAACTCCATGGATGAGAGTGAATATGACTGTTAAGCACATGCCCACCCAAGGCTATGATTTACTTATGGTTTTAAGCTGGAACAGTGTTCCTTAACATTGTAGCAGCTGGCCTGTGCTAGCCAATCGTGGACATGCAGAATCAAATAAACTAGTAAAACTGGTTTTGCTGCACATTTAACCTGCTGTGAAAACCTTCAGTAAATCTAGCTGCTATCTATCAGGTATGGGTATCATTGAGTACATGCTTTGCTTCCCTGTTTTGGTGTGCTCAGGGTCCCAAGTTGTTGAGATCTATTGATTTATTTGTTGTTGATTTGCTTGATGTGATTGTTGTGTGGAAAGGATTTTTAAGAGGTGACCTATAGTTTCTTGTCAACATGACTTGGCAAACGGTGTTTACAATCCACCATACTAACGCTCTTTGTTGCACTATTTTTCTGAAAGAGACCACTTCTTCTTAAAACAGGCTCGGAGGAGGGACTCGGCAAAGGCGTCCAAGTCGCAGAGCCGACTGGAGGAGGCCCAGCAGGATGAGCGAGGCCGAGAGAGGCTGTCAGATGAGAATGGCGAAGAACGCCACCGCCGCAAAGACAAGAAAGCATCCAGAGGCAAAAGCTACTCCAGGTCAAGATCACGGGAGAGGTAAGGCAGAATACCGGCATGTTTGAGCACTTAACTATTATTAGGGAGGCCATCACAAGATACCTTTGTGGACATCAGTGTTTAAGTACAAACAAACAATTTGACAGCATTCACGATGGCAGTGCTTGAGCTTTTGGCCTAATGGATTTAAAGAAGCTGCCAGCAGAGGTCGCATATCCAATATGTTTGGGACTACTTGTGCTCAAGAAGATGTATGATCTGGGACTAAGTACGTTATGCCATTGATTTATTGTAACATAAATAACAGTTATTTTATGTTATGTCTCCAGGCGTCACCGCAGCAGAAGTCGGGACAAAAAGCGCTCTCGCAGTCGAGACCGCAGGTCAAAGAGCCGGGAGAAGAAAAGTTCCAGGTCCAAACATAGACACCGCAGCAGGAGTCGCAGTAAGAGCAGGTGGGCTGGCCATGTGTGATTCTGAATGTCAGTATTTAGCTGGTGGTTGTGGGGCGGTGTTTGCGTCACTGACACTGCTGGGTGTTATTGAAAGAACGTGGTTAAGTGACAAACCTTTCGAAGTTAAGTCAGAGTAAGTGATAAACCTATGGCTTTGTTTTGCTAGGAGAATGAAGCCGCCTTCTATTAGGGGGTTTACTACTTGTTCCGAGTTAACTTAGCAAGGTTTGTCACTAAACCAAGTTCTTGGAATAACCTCCAGGTTTTAGTTGACGGTGTTCATGGTTGCCCAAGTAAACAGAACATCAACTTTAGGTTGTGTGGTACTTAATGGTATTAAAAATCAAACATAATTGAAGTTTTATAGAAATTCATACGAGTATGTAAAGAAAGAAAAAAAACTTTATATTTATATATATGTTATATGCCAAATACACATTTAGTGCTTGCATATTTTTATTTGGCAATCACAACCAACTGACAAGTAGTTTGCGATTTAATACTTTCTCTGCCAAAGTTGCTGGGATGGTCAAATGGAGAGTGACATTAAGTGGTTCTTTCACCCACCCCAGAGAAAAGAAAAAACGGACTGAGAAGAATCGGCGAAAGAGCCGGAGCCGCACTGCGAGTCCCCCTGCCTTCCGTGGCCGAAATACAGCCATGGACGCTCAGGAGGCATTAGCCAGAAGGTCAGAATCACTGCTGAGGCAACACAATTCTCATATAACCCTAGACAGAGTTTATTTTCATAGAACTCTATCTTAAAAATAGAGATGTAAACTTTGGCATGCTTCCTGCCCTCTTCTTTTCTATAACCATATTTTGAGGTAAGCCATGCTTGCCACCTAGAATTTGTAAATGTTTGCTTTAGTTCTTTTTGGTATTTGTAGTGGTGTGTGCATTATATATTAAGTCATCTGCCTGTTGGCAGTACTTTTGAATATGCTGTTTTGTAAGTTATGAAGGGAGGACAACTGTTTGTGTGCCTCTTGTCCTCTGTGGACTGCACTATTTGCCTTAATTCTGCTGGTAACACTCTTAAATTTCTTCTTCGCCTCTAGGTTAGAAAGGGCTAAGAAGCTTCAAGAGCAGAAAGAGAAAGAGTTGATGGAGAACCAGCAGAATCAGCAGCAGGAAGAGACTGTTGCTGGTAAGGAACAGACACCAGTGGAAGGTAATCATCTTTAGTCGAACTCGGGGGCAAAGAGAGCTGGGTTTTTCCTCACTGTCTGTAATTTGGGTCTGCTCTGTTCTTTTTTTGTTTTGTTTTTCCTGCCGAGAGAGATGTCACTGATAATTGCCAGAAGGCCGTGCTGTAAAGACACAAAGTAGTTAGACACAATATAGTGAAATTGTACTGGACTGTCAAGCCAGGTTCTAAGACAATGAAAACCCAGCTCTACGCTACTCTGAATTACCCTTTACTATTCATTCTAGCACTTTTCTTATTGGTCGATAGAGATCAGTAATAAGAGTGTAGTATCATGGTAGCAACTCATACAAACCACAAATTGCTGAATAATGTGTGGGTTTTAATAAATTAATGTATGGTACAATATTTAACTAGCAATTCTAAGTTCATTTCAACATTCCGATTTCCGAAATATAGTTACTTGTAATTACTAGTCACCTACGAGTCTAGTCTAACTTGCTCCTTAGGCTAATGATGTGTCGTGTGTGTGTGTATATAAATACCTATTTCTCTGCATGCATTTATTTCAATCTCATCACCTCCTGGCACAACTTAAGCCAGTCATCATGTGAATGCAATGCTTCGGTGTACTTGTGCATAGTACTTGCCACCCAAAAGCTGCAGCAGTAACGTATTTCCTGTGCATCCTCAGCTGCCACAGCCTCTGCTCCCCTCCTGAGTGATGCTGTGGCTGCAGCAGCATCAGCGGCTGCCGTGGCCGCTGCTTCCAACCCCGTGCTGAATGTGGCCGCATTACTGGCCTCAGGCACACAGGTCACGCCACAGTTTGCCATGGCTGCACAGATGGCGGCTTTGCAAGCTAGGACGTTAGCAGAGACTGGCATCGCTGTGCCCAGCTACTACAACCCCTCGGCAGTCAACCCCATGAAGTTTGCTGAGCAGGAGAAGAAGAGGAAGTTGCTCTGGACGGGAAAGAAAGAAGGGGTAGGGAAAAACCTGCTAAACGGTGTTCCCTATGAAATAAAGTATTAATTGAGAGCCTTAATCATAGTGTTTTGTTTGTTAGTTTAACCCTGAGAATATCCATTGATTTAAGCCTTCAAATAATTAAATGCAAAAAGCCATATTGATGAACCATTAACATGCTTAACATAGGACCTTCTTCTTGTGTCTTGAAGCACTCAAAAAATATGACTGCTGAGCTTTGGGAGAAGCTGAATTTTGGCAACAATGACCAGAATACCAAATTCCGCAAACTCATGGGTATCAAGGTGAGTAGACAAAGCCTGGAATTTCAGTTGTGTTAATGTAAGCATGTGTTCCCTTGGACTTGTGTTTAGTGTTTCTTCTTCCATCTCTACACAGGATGAAGAGGAGGCTGGAGCATCTCGGTCATTAGACGACGATGGCCTGAAGACTCTACAGCATCAGGAAGAGATGTTCCGTAACCTAGACGTTCAGTACGAAATGGCCCGCTCACAGACGCACACCCAGAGAGGCATGGGACTGGGCTTCGGTTCCGCGTTCTCATCTCGGGGGATGGACGCCCTCTGACCTCCTCGATCTTGTGACCTCCACAGCTTGTTGCTCTCCCTTCTGTTTACCAGCTTTGTCACTGATCGATTTGGTGTCTGTTCATTTGAAGCTGGAAGCATGGATGTTAACTTGCATGGATGTTGGTTGCGTCGGATCTGTAATTTATGTAGGAACAAATCCCATATCGTGGAACATTCACATGTAAATACAGCTTTGGAGGCTATGTCTTGATTGTTCTCCAGAATTATGCAGTGGTGCAATAAAACCTTTGGGAGGGATTTAGGCATCTGTTAGAAAATGTGACGGCTTGATAACTGATTTTGTATTCCACTTGTATATATTTCAGATGGTTTGAAGGAAAGGAACATCAAAGTAGATAACGAGAGGCATTCTGTTGTTTGCATTCATTGACTACTCAGATACTACATAAATCATGGGAGCAAATGTTTCCCCTGACGATAATAGTTACTGCTCAATTCAGAGTGCAACACACATGTCCTTAAAATAAAAGGTATTGTATTAATCCAGTTTGTGTTTCAGTAATGGTCAATCAGAGCATGGTTTATAAAAAATACATTTATTGAGTATGAAAATTGGTTCATGTTCAGTCACAGTTGTTCACATTCACAAAGAGGTGCAAGAAAAGTTAGAAAAACAAGAGGCATTTTCACCATGATTCCCCAGGAGCTCCCATAGATGCACTCATTCATATTACCATGTATATGGGTGTATCACACTCATGGGTTTGAGAAAATGGACAACATGGTCCTGTCATAACCAAGGTAATACAATCTTAAATTACATTAAGGGACCATGAGGTGAGGATCTCCAGTGACAAGTATGAGGCAGGGAGATTTAAAGTTGGAATGAACTGGCAGCAGAGTTGTTCCTTCAGCTTCACAAAGCCTTATTCCTATAATCTCAGTAATTGGGTATTCTTTGACTGAAGCCTCTACTTGCAAATAAGGCTAGAGTACAGTACATGGGCCACGCCGGTGATGAGGTTGTGGTTAGCAAACTCCAAGATGAGCAGCAGGATGGGAAACTCGCTGTGCCTCTTCCACTGGGCAGTCTCCTCGCTAAGACCCATCCAGTTCACAAGCAGCGTCCGCATGGCTTCGGGGAACAACTCGGCCGCTAGCTCCTCAGCCGGAGGAAGGTCGCTAATGTGCTCAATGTGCCGCACCTTGAAGCTCTCCACCTGCTGGCTAATGCAGCCGTTGGCAGTGTGGAAGCAACGGCCCAGCCAGCCCGCTACAGCCTGGAGCAACGGGCTGCAGTAGATGGATAGGGAGCTTGGTGTCTGGAGCTGGAGGAGGGACAGTACAGCTTTTGCCAAATTCCCCTCATCCAATACCCCACCAGCAGTGAAGTGCTCTGCCAGTCTCAGAAAGGAAAGGAGGATGTGCTTCTGTTCGTGTCTAATGCTTTGGACTGACTGAAGCTGGCTTTCCAAGATTTTGAGTGTTTGAGAAACCTGACAGGGTTGGCTGGGGATTTCACTGATAGTTGCTTTTACAGGCGAACAGTAGTCATGGTCCTCTGAAGGCGTGTCTTCAGTCAGGTCCTGATGTGCAATTTCAAATGGTTCTGCGACCTGAAGGGAACAAGCACATTGACTTGGTGTGTTCTCAGAGGCCTGTCTACTGTCTGGATCTGTTGACCCCAAGGTGTTCTGGGGCAGTGGACTGTCAAGTCTCCCAGTGAGCTGGTAGGTCATTTTTAATAGGTCATCATTTAGCCGTGATTTCCACAAGTCCTGTAAGATAATAATGTAATAATAATTTCAAACAGAGGTTCAATTACTAAGGTAATAGTATTGAAAATAAATGGATGATGTTTCAGAGGTAGACTACCTGAAACGACTCCAGGATGGACAGTTGCTGCTGTTTGCTGTAAAGTTCAAAGGCCACACGAAAGATGCCCTGAATGCTGTAGAACCACAAACTGTTCATTCCACAAGGAACACGTAAACCATGGAACCGGTACTCTGTAAAGATAGTATTCAATCTCACATACCGCAACACACTTGAGCAAAACTAGTTAACACATACATACAGTAATGATGGACTCACCAGATGAAAAGACAAGCTTTGTTGCCAATCCTTTTTTAGCAAACTTAGCATGGTACCTAGGATGGTTCTCAATGCGAATATCTGTATCAGAATAAAGATCAGCTCCAAGAAACAGGGGAATGAGCCGCTTCTGTAAGAAAACAGCATAATATATATATGTATTATTATTTTATTTAGCTGACATCTCCGACTTAATTCCACAAGCTCAAAATCGCCCAACTATTCAGCTCTACTTTTTTCTTACCTCCCCAGGACCGTTCTTTGTCACTGAAAAAGAATTTCCATCTCCAAGATAAAGATAGCGGATTTTCCGATTACCATTATCCCACAGTGACAAGTTGATCAGAGATGCCTTTGACATATTTAAAAGAAACTATCCAAATAGCTCAGTCGTAGCTAACACGTTGAGTTGAACTTTATCTAACTGACACCATCATAGCTGTTCTGCAATCGCTAATGACACCTTATTATCTATGTCTTATAAACAGTTGGTCGACTACGATGTAAAAACATTAAAACCTCATACGTATTCGTATGATTTTCTGTGAATTAAAAAAAACTGTCTTTAACTCTAAATGTGACTTCCCCACTACCTCCTTTGCTACTACCGAGTACTCCCATAGACATAAATCTATGAGGATTCCCACATCCACCGGAAGACAGATTGTGTCGGCCAATCAGAACATTTGCGTGGCTACGTCTTACCCTCTGAACTCCCCGTTAGCCACAAACCAAGATGGCTGAGGTGGATTTTGGAGACAGCGAGCTGTTTCAGCAACTCGACGAGGAAAGGCCTGTAGCAACCCACATAAGGTTTGAGTCAGGTGATGAAGCTCCAGAAGAAATTCAAGAGCTTCGAGAGAGGTTGGAAGAGTGTGAAGAGACGATAAGCCGCCTAAACGCAGAGAATATCCTTTCATAACAATGGGAAGTACTAGCTACGACTGCGTTTCTGAGCCATGGCCTCTGAGCACTTTACGCAGAAAAATCAAATCTCCCCGCTCAAAAAGTCATTGGTCGGAATGTTGACGCATTTTTCTTTCTGTCACAATGTTGTTGTGGAATTTTTTCACGTGTAACGTCTACAGAATTTATTTTGTGATGTATATTAGTGCCATTTTCAAATGTGTTTGTAGTTTCCGTTTCGACGCTCATAACCATGTTAGCGCTTACACTATCAACAGCGGTGAAGAAAAGTGTCACGAGCAAGTGTCAGTGTTCGACTGTAACGTTATCGGTGGGCAGCCCATAGATTTTTTTTAAATGGCTTGTCATGTTTTGATTCGCAAGATTGCCTTAACAGCCTATTCACATGAAGAACTGAGGAAGAAATTGAAAACCCTGACGCGACCGAGGTAGGGCTACACATTTCAACACTTGGTAATGGTTCAACAAGTCTAATATATGTGCGTACCCCTATATCTAACACATGACCATACTCCACCAACAGTGGTTTAAAAGTGGACAACACAAGAATTGATGGACCACTCCTTCATGTCTTGTATGGAAACAATAATATATCCAAGTAAGTGGTTGTTCATTCCCAACTGCAAATAAATAATTGTCCACCTTAAGAATTAATCAAGGTCCCTTTTCATTTTTTGGGGAATATTTTCAGGGAGTGTCGCCAGGAGATTGAAGACAGCATCTGCAGTCTTATTCAGAAACACCAGCAGCAGAACACTGGCCAGCCAGCCTCCTCTTATGTGCCGCCTCAGGTTAGTAGCAAATGTTTTAGAAATTGTAAATGGTATCAAGATCTGTGTATTGCAATTTTGTGTGGTATATTTTAATTTGTCTCTCTCCTTTTTGTAGACATCAAGTTTTTTTCTGGAGGATGACCAGAGGGAAAAAACCTCAGACACAATCAAAAAAATTAAGGAAGCCTTCAGTGTGAGTTATTTTGTGCGAGCTGAAACGATTGAGTTTTACAAGAATATTTGGATTAATTTACCCTCTGTGATTATGCTGATATGCCTTCTGCTGTCTTTTCAGGTGGTTGGGAGTGTGCTGTATTTCACAAGCTTCTGTCTGGACAAACTTGGCCAGCCTCTACTTAATGAAAACCCTCAGTTGACGGATGGATGGGAGGTTCCAAAGTATCCTCAAGGCAGCACACCTTTCTTTGAGATTGCCATTGTTTTAGGTGTTCTCTGTTTGCTTATTTACTCATGGACTACCTTCAGAGGCTGCAGTGGTGAGATGTTGCAAGTTTCAGGGGTGCTTTCTACAGTTTTTACTGTGTACTTTTCATCCCTTCTGTTGTCTCATACACAAACTACATAAAAGGGGCTTCCTGAATTTGATTTTGCGAAAGATACCCACAGGTCTTCAGCAACGTCATAACACTAGACGGACAGGGAGTTCAAGTTAAGGAAAAAAGGTGAAGCGGAAGAAGAAAATTACTATCCTCTCTCCCATGTCATATTTATTCAAGGTTCCCTTTCTCTCACATGTGCCAAAGTAATGACCAGTGTTGTATTTTCATCAGGCCCAAGCCTTGTTGTTTTAACTGTGGAGAAGAGGACCATCAGCTAAGAGACTGTCCAAAGGTATTGGACGGACTATTAACATGTAATTGCATGGAGATGCATTCAGTGGAATAATGTTACTGCCACCTGGTTATTGGTCTAGGTTAGTGGCTAGATCTTGTCATAACATGCCAGTCATGGCTTCCTCTGCAGACCTAGACTGATGATGACTCAACCTTGTACACAAATGATTACATTCTCACGTGGTTATGTCCTGCTACAGCCCAAGGATAACGCTCGCATTAATGAGAAGAGGAAAGAATTCTCTCAGGGCAACAATAATGTGAGCAGTCAACGTTATCACTTTGAGGAAGTGGAAGAACGCTTTAACAAATACAAAGCGGGTGTAGTCAGGTAAGACTATTAAATCCCAAACTCAATCTTGCAATTGCTATTTAAAAGAAAAAAGAGGAGGATTGGTTACACTTTTGCTCACATAATGTGTCACTGTTTGTATCAGAGCTATTGATAATGGCCCTATTATCTTTACTGTCTTCCATCCCATTATCTCTGAAACAGCCAGGAGCTCTCAGATGCCCTTGGAGTATCGTTAAACAAGGTACCACCTTTCATATATCGTATGAGAGAGTTGGGTTACCCCCCGGGCTGGCTCAAGGAAGCTGAAGATGAGAATTCTGGACTCACGCTCTATGATGGCAATGGTATATTACCCTTTGACACAATGACTTGTGGATATTATATGGTCCTGTTCTTGCTACATTTGCCCCTCTGCATTTTTCTAACAGCGACTGGTGAAGTTCCGGAGGAAGAAAATGGCCACAGCATAAAACTTTCGTATGACCTCTCCAAGCTGGTTGATTTCCCAGGCTTTAATGTGGGCCTGCCACCCCATGTAAAGGATGTAAGGACTTAAGAACTTTTTTCAAAGAACAAAGCACTTAATGGCGGCATTTGAAGTGTTTTCTGGGGCGGGGGAATATCCTGTAATTGTGAATCCTTTATTTTTTAGGAATACAGGGCATATGGCTCCATCCCAATGCAGTATCAGCACCTGAAGCAAAATTTTGCAGCCTATCTGTCCACCAATTATCCAACGGTAAAGACTCTTTCACCATTGACCATTCCAATTTCGTGTTCTTTTTTTTAACATAATGACCATACCAGATGTTTTTGTAATGGCAGTCTGGATCCAGTAATATTAAGAGGCCCCATGAGTCTGAATCAACTCCACGGCAACCAAAGAAACGCCGGTCCAATCCTGACTCCTCCAGGTGTTCAGATATGGACCTTGATTCAGGTAAAGTTTAAGCTTTCTATGTTTTTTTTTTTAATTTTTTTTATTTGTTAATGCAACATTGAAGTGAGTTCTGTAAGTATTTATTACCCCTGAAGGGAGATCTCAAGACTTGTTTTTGAGCATGTGTACACTCAAACAAAGCAAAACTCCAGAAGATATGCCTGGAATAATGTGTAGACCTAAGTGGGTAACGCTCGCTAGTGTGTTTCTCTATAGACCAGGGTTCACCTCGCCCTTCTTGGACTCCTGATGGATTCAAGTTCCAGCCACCGCTGCCTCCCAACTCCCCCTCTTTTGGTAGCCCGCCACCATTGCCCCCTGGCACTCCCCCAGTCACTCCCACACAGCCACCCCTGCCCAAAGGCACTCCACCCACTAATGGCTCGCCTGCGATAGAAAGGGAGGAGTCTGAGGACGGGCTGACTCTTGAGGAGCTGGAGGAACAGCAGCGTCTTCTCTGGGCTGCTCTTGAGAAGGCAGACACAGCCACCAACAGTGACTCTGAAACGGCAGCCACAGGGACCCCTGTACCCAGCTCCCCCAGTGTCTCCACCCCAGCAAGGCCAGATGCTGAGATGGAGGACGAGGAGGGGGAGGTGCTGGAGGCTGTGGAGATTTCCAGCCGGAACGGGGAAGACGTCGCCGCCTCCCCTAACAAAGTTCAGGTCACCGAAGCAGATGAAGAGCCCCGTGCGGAAGTGGTCCCTGTTGTTGATAAAGATGTAGACGATGTTGAAATGGTGGATGACTGTGGTGGTGATGAAGGTGAAGAGGAAGCACCTCAGAGAGCAGAGCAGGCTACCCCTCAGTCACCCACTGATGAAGGGGTAGGTGAAGAGGAAGCACCCCAGAGGGCAGAGCAGGCTACCCCTCAGTCACCCACTGATGAAGGGGTAGGTGAAGAGGAAGCACCCCAGAGGGCAGAGCAGGCTACCCCTCAGTCACCCACTGATGAAGGGGTAGGTGAAGAGGAAGCACCCCAGAGGGCAGAGCAGGCTACCCCTCAGTCACCAACTGATGAAGCCACTGATGAGCCTGAGTTTAAGAAGGTGATGGCTGTGCCACATCGCAGCAATTTTGCTTCTAACATCGTCCCCTTTGAGGACACGCCTGAGTATAAAGATGTCGCAGAAGCTACAGGGACCTATCTGAAGATACGGGACTTGCTTAAATGTTCACCTCGTAATCAGGCTAAGAACAAGAAGTGAACCCCCACTTTGGTGTTGCCCTATCAAGTGAACTCAACTTGAATGTTCATTTTCAGTTGAGCTCAACCTCTCCAAGCTCGAATGATGTGGAAGAAACTTCCCGCTCTTAGCAACTCTAATTCATTTTTGAATTAATTGTGTTTTTTAGTTCACAGGGACCAGCTAGTCAATGTTTGAAGTTCACAACAGGGGCATTGTGATATTTACTTTCACTCTTCACGTTTTGAACCGTCTGTCGTTAATTTTAAGGTGTTTGAGTGTTTCAGAGGTGTCTTCTGACATCCTCCTTTTATTCAACACACAGATCAATTGAATTAGCCTTTCTTTTTTTGGCTAAATGTCAGGTTTTCAGTTTCCTGTAATCTGGCATGTGTTTCAGGTGTTTTACTTGGCCTACATTTTTTGGGGGGGAATATCTTTGCTCCATCAGCACTAAATGTCTAATAGAAGGCATAGGGATGGAAACATTTCTGTTCCTTATTTTAGGTCTTTTAGATTTTATATATTGTCTTTTCATACGTCTGGAGTTAAGTGGTCTCATCTCAGACAGCAGTGACTGTACATAGTAATGCTGAACAGTGGAAGAGGGCCAGAAATGTGTGTTCTGTTTGGGAAATGTATGTAAAATCGTAACCATGTAAGATATTTTTTTAATTGGTTCTTTAGATTATTCCCTTTTACAGGTTTTATGAACTTCCACAAACTGATAATGAACACATAAAAAGCAGCTTTTGTATTTTGTTTCTGCACACCGGGTCACACATCTCCTCCTCCCCTCACACACACACACACACAGTGAATAGAGTTGCTTATATGAAAGAATGAACTTTGGTCTGAGTGTTTAATAGGCAGACTCTTCAGCCAAGTCATAACACTGCTTTGACCAAGATCTCAGGGCAGCACCTATTTGCCCATCACTAATCCACGACTCCTTGGCTCATTATATCAATTTGAAAATAAAACCTGGAAACTACCAATCACTACGGGCGTACAGTTTTAATAATGTATTTGTCTTAAATGAGGGAGGCATTTTTGAAGCCATTATATTGGAGTATTTGGCCTCCACAATGACTTATATGAAAATCTCATTTGGTACTTCATGCTCCTGAGTTAGACATCCTTAAAAACTGTAGAACCAAGTTCTGCAATTGTATCCATCATCAGGCATTATTAAAATGAATTGTCTGAAAGGTTGTCTTGTACTTGTAGGGCTTATTTCATTGTGGCCACTCTCTAAGTGTTATTAGTTAAACTCATTTTTTAAGAGCCTGCCTCAGAGATCAACATGTAATCATAAATGTTGGTATACAAGAAAAAGCTTCATTTGATTTAATATTAAAACTGGGGCCTTGGTTTGCTTATAGGCAGGCATAGGGTAATCCTTTCACTGAATAGTACTTCCTCTGTACTGCCTGATTGATTTGCTGTTCTCCTTCAATATCAAACAGCCAGTGGTGAAAAGAGAGACATCCCCAATGATGTTTTAAAGGTGGTAGATTCCCCAAGCTTCAGCATGGAAACCTCATCCTTTGGAATGAATGTTGTAAGTGTCCACAGATTGCAATGTGGCAGTTATGTTCCGTGACTGGATTGGGTGGGAAAATGCTATTTGAATTCATCATATCAAAATCGTTCATGTGTAGTACCACAGAGCTTTTGGCTGATTCCCAATACAGCTTCATCTCATGAGACAATATTTTACCGCCTCTTGGTCTAAAGACTATCCAGTGGTAAAATCACAAATAATACTTAACTTATCTTTATTTGATTTGTATATTATTCATGTTCTGACTACATTGACTATGTCTAAGCACAGTCTGGATCTATCTGTGATAAGAAATACAGTGATTCTACAGTCAATCCCTGGCATATAGAATCATGGAGATTCGACAGAGACCGTTGGAGTCCACGTGTAGACCTTGACCCGGGTATTGTCCTCACAGTGAACTTCTACACCAGTGGACTACAAAGGTATTTTTCCTGGCATAATCGCTGGGATATTCTTCACTAGATTCATTGCCATTTATACCATTCTTTCCATCCGCAAAACGTTGCTTACATCTGCACAGTTAAAGAAGGTTCTAAAAGAAGTGTGTCAGGTGTCTACATGTTTTTTTATACAAAAAAGATTTACGTTGTCATGGTCCTCACCTAACAACAATCAGACATTGGCCTTCCCTCTAGTAGAAAAGCCACTCTAGCAATCATCTGTTAATATTAACTTTTAAGGGTTATGGTACTTAATTCCATACATTGGTTTGTTTGAGTCCCTTGGATTAAACACTGTTGGTTTTCACACCAATTCTTCTTCCCCAGCTTTTGGTAAGGAGGTTTGGGAGCAGACTGGTCTCAGTCAAACTCTCAAAGTCAATCCACCTCCAAGGCTTGTATGCATCTCAACTGGTCCACATAAAGGATGTAAGTTTGGCCATACTGTTACATTGAAAAAGGTTCAGTCCTGTATAAGGACTATTTGCTTACTTCCAAGATTATTTTCTACCTCAGTGTGCATCCAGCTGCCAGAAGCAGCATTTATATTTCAAATCAACACCTCAAGATTCAAATGCACCAGGATCTCACACTGACAAAACTCGCAACTCAGATATGGACCTTGGCACAGGTATCACAGTTACACTTGAAGTTGGTTTTGAAATGTACCAGTCACAGTGTCTTCACTTAAATATTGTGATGTTGTGTGTAGACGAATGATATCATGCTATTAGTTTATTGGATTCCTTTCTTAGAAGTCATTGGATATTGAGTTGGTAAGATAATTATGAAACAGCAACACCACTGCTGTTGTCATCTTTAGTCTTCAGTGTGTCTCTGCAGACCAAGGGAAACCTTGCCAGTCATGGACACCTGATGATATCCAGTTCCAGCCACCACTCCCTCCAGATTTGCCCACTTCCAGGAGCCCACCACCTCTGCCCCCTGGCACACCCCCAGTCATTCCTGCTACACAGCTTGAGGGCACCTTACCTGGTAATCATTAACCTGAAGATGGGATGGGGGGATCTGAGGATAAATTGACTCTTGAGGAGCATGAACAGCAGCAGCACCTCCTCTGGGCAGCTTTGGAGTGGATTGAGAGTGGGTCGCCTGTGTCCAAACCCCTCAGAGTACCCCCAGCCCAGCAACAGTGGATGATGAGATGGAAGACTTGGAGGACCAGCAGCAATGAATTTGGACTGCTCTGGAGAGTGAGATGCCTAAGCACCATCTCCAAAATAACCGCCAGCCCAGCTACGATGGATTCTGATGCGGATGATCTGGAGCAGCAGTGCTTCATCTGGGCTGCACTGGAGATGTGGCCTAAGATGGAGAAGGCTGTGGAAGTGGAGGAGATCTGCAGTCAAAATGGAATGTAACTGACAAGGTTGTCCAGCAAAGCATCATTTATACCAAGAGACCTGAGAGATTTTGTGTTGACATGTGCACTAATCCCACACTGGCATTGATTATTTCTTATTCAGCACTGCTTATTTTGTGATATCTAGACATGCTGTGCATGCTAATTGGATTTACCTGAAGTAGCCAGTAGGTGTCATACAATCCCTGTTTTGAGACCATGTTCAGCCCTCATCTTTTTTTATATGTAGAAATGAATCTACCAGTACTTAATTCTGTGTATTATACTATAAAATTGGCATTATAATGAATACCATACTAGAACTAAAAGCCATTGCATGATGTTTGCCTGCCTCATCAGCATAAACGGAGTTGTTGGAACACATGTAATAGGAATGAATCTCAGTTAATCACAGTGACCATGTAAGGAGTCAGATAAAGACAGTCTGTGCTTGCAGCACATTCTGGATGAGAGGAGATAGTCCTGAGTGGCCTATAGCCTACTTGCGAATGTAATGAGGTCCATCCCCTACTGTTTATGTAAATACTATCATTTTGATTTGGTTGAGTTACAGAAATGCCTATGTCCAAAAGTCATGTTTGGCACCTTTTTACTCTCCAAACCGTGAGTGGCCATACAGAATATAGCTATTTACTGAGTTTGTCCTTCATATATTGTACAAAGCTTTCGAAATTGTTATCCAAGATGTATACTGATATAGCACGCTGACATCAACATTGCAGGCCTACATATTTGGGATGATGGCGAAAGGGAATACAATTGGCAAATTTGAATGGGAGAGGAGCGAGGTAAGTGTTGCTACAAATACACGTTTCACGTGTTATTTGCCAGCTGCTTTCTGAACGTGTGACATTGTTATGGCCCACACACACCATTTACCATGAGCATCTTGACCATAGGCTTTGCAATCTGCTTCACCTGTAACAAAGCCAGTGGCCACTCTCTAGGCTACAGTTATATAATTCCCACCCTGTTATCAGAGGCCAGAGGCGGGAAGGCTGATAATGCACAACTGCAGATACAGACAAAAAATAGATTATGAAACGTATTGAAAATCTTTGCCGAAAGTAATGGAGAGGATGTGATCAGTGACGTCAGCGCGCAATTCGTAGTGGAACGTGTGAACGCCCGGTTACAGGCTCAATCTGTAGTGGCATAGGAAGAAGTAGGGATCTGCACCGGTATTGTACCCAGTTTTCGCGAGACAACGTGGAGTGTGTACCGTAGGATCTACAGGTATGGGACACAACGTTTACATTCAATTTCCAGCTTTGACAAGCTCAGGATCACACTTGAGTAAATTGACAGTTGGGGCTCCGTGAAGGTGTAGGATAACGTAGACGAGCTATCTAACACTCTGAGTTGGTCTTCACAATTTCCTCTGCCGCAAAAGGTTCACTGCATAGGGCCTTATCCACTGTCCTTATATAGAATCGTTTTACTTTTGTGAATTGGCGCCTTAACCAAGTATACACATAGCGTTGTTTTCCTGTCCTTTGACTTGTTCCCCCAAGGTGACTCGCACCGCCAAACTTGTTTCTCAGTAAGCTAATTAACGTGAACGTTACCGCTAGCTACCCAGCTAGTTTTAGGTTAGGCGGCGAGGTTAGCTCAGACTGCCAGTCCTGACATTGCGGAACCTCGTCACTTCAGACCTGTGGAATTCCCTCTCTTGTTTTCGAAAAGGACTTCAGGGTGATACTCTGATTCTTGTAAGTTACCGTTAGAGATGATGGAAACTGACATTCGCATACTTTCACCTAATGTTACCCAGTGGGGATAAAGACATTTTGAAATCTGATAATCTGATTTGTGCAGATGCAACGTGAACGTTATCGTAACTTGTTTGACATGCGACAAAGCTAGCTTGGAGTGGACTTTACCTAGGCTAGTAAGTCAATGTTACTTTCTTTCAGACACCTGGTAAACGGCTTTTGAGATGATACACCACCGACATAACATCATGTTGCTGCGCTAACGGTAGTCAATGGGTGTGGATTAATTAACGTCGATTTTTATGAATCGTTGTTATACAGATATTCAGATGTTGCGCTGTGATCGTATGTAGACTTTATATATAGTAGTTACTTGCAAGTTTGCATACTATGAATAGGAAACATGGGTAAAAGCGGTCATAACGTCCAAAACACTAAAGGTAACCTAACGTAGTAATTTGAGATGGCGACATAAATGTATTTAGTTAAGCGAACCTAAAAGTTAACAGTAGCTAAGCTATCCTAGCTCATTTTTTTTTTTTACCAAGGCTTACGATAGTATAGAATGACATCCAGATGTGCCACCTCACCAACGGCATTGCGCCATATGTTTAAAACAAATTGTGGATGCTGAATAGCTTCTTGTTTTCCTTTTACGGGAGGCAAAAGTTCCTGTGTGTAAGTAGACTACTTTAACACTTTTTGTTTGGGTTGAAACTGGCTTTGTTGTCATTCCTTGTTTTTACGTTGAAATGAGTAACTTAGGTCGCTAACCAGCTACGGGAAGGTAGCTATCGACCTAGCATAACTGACTTCATGCCAAACAGCTTCAATGGCTTTAGCGTCTTAACCTGCTTTGGACATGAATGTGTTGTTTGCACCTGACCTGTAGGATTGAAATTAGCTTGCATGGCCTTGAAATTTGTCAGTCAATGTATGGACCCTTGACAGAACTAAAGTACCTAGGAAATAACATCCCCAACCTTAAAGTTTGACAATAACAAACATGGTTATTCAAAGGGATTAGAGATAACATTTACTTCGCTCAGTATTAGTTATGTCCTACTTGTCAGCTCAGCTTCTGCAGTGATTAGTTTGGAATGAGAGTAAGAGGAAATGCTGTGAGTCCAAGGTAAGGGCATGCCAAATCCAGAGTGAGTCAACAGAAAATGACATGGAGCAGGATGACATTCATGTGCCAGTATATGACTACAGCATGGTTTACCCTGTCTGGTATTTATGTCCTCCCTTTTTGCGTTTCTCTACGCATGAGAAAGTGAGTGAGTAAGCCAGTCAGCTCGCCAGAGTAAGTCTGAGTAATTAAATATTCCTCACACTTTACTGTGACATATGTGCTTCACTTGGTCTTTCAAACAGATATGTATTGTTACAGTGAGGAACTGTGGATTTCTGGGTTCACATACTGAATTGGGAAGATGCCTACTTCCCCCCCACACACTTTTCTTCCCAGCCTTCTGTGACAGTTTTGACTCAAAGGGCAGAATGCCCTTTTGCCTACCTTTCTTCCCCCCACCAGGAATCAGACACATAATTTCACAGATTTCATATATCATAATAACCCAAGGGTGGTTTCACTGTGTGGGGAGCCAGGTGACTGTGTGTACTTGTGTTTGCAGCAGTCTTCCTTGTTAGAGCTTTGCCAGTTGATAGGTCATGTCTGATGGCACTAACCCATTTGCCTCGCCCCTTCATTTCAAACGTCATAGTATACCTGTCAACACGAACACGCTTACATGTAAACACTTGCTTGTGTCTGTCATGTCTGTCCATTACATCCAGTGAAATTAAACAAATGCATAGAAGCAGTCTTGCACTATCGCACTGTTCGGTATAGGAGTGCGTCCTTATTACATCACGTCACATCCATGTTGTTCTCACGTCACGCTGTTGGCGCAACAGTGCTGGAATGTAGGGCTGGAGTGGAATGTACTGGATGTTGCTGCCGGGCTTTTGTGTGTTGGTCACCATTGAATAATTCAGGGAAGCCTTCTCTGTCTACGCTAAATGAGCTGCTACTACTGAGGAGTGGGTTACTGTGCCATCTTCTCAAGTTACCCAGTGTCATTTGTTGTTCTTTTCAGACTATTTTAGCTGTCAGTGAAGTTGACTAGGGTGCATTCTGTCCCTGAAGAATGGTCCTTTGATTGTTGTGCTCCCACTTCCAGATAGTCTACAGCTGTTTGTCTGATACACGGACACACACTCAGGCTTAATCTCCAAATGAGCTGTTTGGCCCTCTGAACAGTTGTTATATCTCCCCCCATTTCAGCAGAGAAGCATCTGCCTCTGTTCTTGATCAGCTGCTAATTGCGAATAGAGCCAGATTGCAGTGATGATAAAATAGTGGTTTAACTCAAGGCCAACGAGATTAATGTTTGTTAGAATATTATGTGATGTGCCTGTTTTTAAAAGCAGTCTTACACAGAATTACAGTGTAGCCCTGCTTAATAGCCCACATTATCCAGGCCATAAAGCTTGAGGCAGAGAAATATGGTGTGATCTAGAAACAGAATCTCTGTAAAGTACCTCATGCATCATTTTAATATCTGTTCTATAGATCTGCATGCACACTTTGTACTTTTTGACGTGTTACCAATTGTGAGTTAGCATAAAAGATGTTCTGTTTCCAGAACAAATGTCTTTTTGTCAGTGTTTTTAATATGACAGGCTTGAAGAGAAACCCTTTGGTCTATTTTTAACAAGTGACAGTCAGAAAAAGTCAGTACACTGCATCTGTGTCAACAAAATACTAAAAAAAGAAAGTAGATTTGAAAATGATTATTTTGTAACGAGTTTATTGTGGAATTGTGGAGTGTTTTTTTTTTTTAGTCGGCTGCTATTGTGCTGTTAAAGTCTTTGTGTCTTTGCATGTCCCGCTGGGGTAAAGTATGCCATTGTGAGGCAGGGAAGAATGACCTTTTTCTGGTGCTCTTTGACCTGCCATTCTATTAGCAGTCAGCAACTAGCCTGCTAGCTCCCTCGGCTCTGTATTGAAGGCTGCACCAGCTGGCTCTGTTAAATCATTTCCCAGAGGGAAGGCAAGCGCCGGGCTCGTTCCCAGTAACCGTAGGTTCCTGTGGTGTGACTAATAGCACCAGGCCTCAGAGGTGCTTGTTCCCAAAGGCTTTGGCACCACTCCGGCCTCCTCTCGCTCTGCTACTGGGTACAGACACATCTTATTTACAAACCTTGGCCTGCCAGGGTTCTAACCAGCAATTCACACCTTTTGGCTTGTCTGTGAAACACTTCAGCAGAAATATGAAGTTATTTTCTGATGAAGTTACGCTTCAGTATCTGTAAGTTGATGTCGTGCTGGTGCCAAGGTGGAAAAATATGTCATTTTGAGAGTTTCACTCCCAAACGAGTGAAAATTCATAAACACATTACGTAGGAAGTGCTTATCCTTAACTGTCCTCATCGTTGGTGGATCTAATGTCCAACTAACAGAGAAGGAAAGGACGTTTGACAAACAGTAAGTGTCAGCAGATTCAGTGGTAATCTACACACAGCAGTTTTGGCTGTCACTTTTCACCACTTCACCACACTGCTGACGCGAACTGTGCAAGCTCTTTTCCCCCTTCTTTTCTACTTCCCATGTGCTGTTGCCCTAGATTAAGATTCATCTGATAACTGGTCTGAGCCTCAGAAACAGTCCAATGCTGTGTAAGTCTCTGTAGTTGAGACTAGGGTTTTTCTGTTTAAAAAATTGCAAATTGATCCAAGTTTAATTTGCAAAAGAGGTGTTATGTAAGTTTTGCTGACCACTGGTCTCTGTGTGTTTGTGTGTGTGTGTTTGTATGTGTGTGTGTCGGAGCACCAATTTACTGTACGTTAATCAGCTTTTCCCCTGCTGAGTTGTGCTGGGCTGATGTCCCCCTGGTCAATCCTGGAGACCTTTTCACCTTAGCCTTCGCTCCGTATGAGAGGGACTCGCTTGTCCTTGTTTTGAAATGTGGGCTGACTAATGGCACCCGTAGCCCTGAATTTGTCCAAGGCTGCACTGACCTTCACATTCAGTAAGCATTTCTTCTTGCTCAGGATTTGTTTACAGCTGACATATTTGCTAAATCACTTACAACATGTGATGTAATCAGTAACTCTGTCACTACTGACTTTCTCCATAAAACATAGCTTCTGTAGGAGACATAATGAACACTGCTGTAACGTCATTGATTAAAACTAGGCCTAAGCTCAAACACTGAGCCAACTCTTGTTGAACAGCACCTTAAATGACAGGGTATGGAGATTTTTCCCAGGAGCTGCTGTGCTTTGAATCCCTTTGTTATTGCGTGACCTCTGCTGTGATGCACAGGAGCTGGTACTGGCAGATCTTACTCATGTCTGACTGATGATTGAGAGGTTTAGTCCCCTGCTCCTCTTTTAGTGACTCTTGCATCTCAGCAGTTTGTGTGTTTGTGTGTGTGTGTGTGTGTGTGTGTGTGTGTGTGTGTGTGTGTGTGTGTGTGTGTGTGTGTGTGTGTGTGTGTGTGTGTGTGTGTGCGCGGCTAAGCCAGATATTCTGGGGATAAGCATAGGCTAAAAGATGTTGAACATGGAAGGAGGATTTCCCTTTTTAAACCAGAATGTTCTGCTTCCTCTCTGTGCTTGCACAGTGGACAGTGGCTGGCAAACTTCACAAGGAGTAGAAAGGCTTTTCTTCCACTGAGCTGCAAGACCAGCAGGGGAGATACGAGATTCTCAATCATCAGGATACTTCCTCCCCAGAATTCCTCGCAAGTTCAAGTGTCAGTACCTGACCACGTTTGAAGGTACAGCAGATTATGACACCGAATGATGGGGACAGTGAGTGCGAGGAATATTACAGGCTTTCAGTAAGTGTAATGGCAATGACTGTAATGCTAGAATCTGTCTGGCACCAACATTTCCTGTGAGATTTGACCCCCACATGACCTGACTTGGTTTAATACCCTCTGAGACATATTGAATTGATGCTAAGATGAACCTGTGTTGGTCCTTTCTTTCTCTTTTTATGGAGTTGGGAGATGTGGTAGGTCCTTCTTTTCCTTTTTATCAGTCTCAGAGAATTTCTTTGGTCCTCAAGGCAAGTTACTGCCATTTTATTGTCAATATAGCCTACACTACTATCAGCCAAGACCTTAGCAATGTTTTCTTTCTCTCAACATTAACAGACCTCCTAATATGACACTGTTTGGCAGAGGCTGATGATTACACATAGAAGTGAAATGAAGATTAAGGAAGAACTGCCCTGAGCAGGAATATTAGCTGCTCTGAAAGGCCTCAAAGAAAGCCAGGCTGCAAAAGTGATTAATTAGCCTGAAGCAAAATGTGATATGTGGTGGGTGAGAGACTGTTTTGGTGAGGAAGGCAGATGGCTGTCATAGTCAGGGAGAGCCAGGAATTTTCAGCTGACTACAGTCTAAGGTCAGGCAAGTGCAGGTAGACTATTGGTCACCCTGACGGAGAGAGCGTGGAAAAAGAAATGTGTGCGCTGAATGGAAGAGTTCCCCTTCTACAAGATCTGAGATCTGATCCTTAGGCTATGTCCACATTTCAGAGGGGAGTAGAATTGAATAGGTCTCTCAGTCCAGATTCTTGATTTATTTAACTGATTTATGTCAAACAGTAGCAGTTATTCAGTTATGGGGTCAAATTGTGTCTCTCTCCTCTCTGCTGTGCGGCTTTGCGAGTGGTCTGATGTGCTTGGGTCCTTAGTTTGAGGGATATGAGTAGACAGCTGTGGCTACAGAGATTGTGGCAATCTGATACCAGAAATCACCTTGCTCTCAAAGCCTGGAAGTGCTAAGCCTGTAGCAATGCTGCAGAGCACGTCACGAGGTGTCCGGTTCTTTCGGTCCCAACCTCACCTCTCAAGCATGCTAGAAAGCTGAACACGCTCATAGCCAATCAGAAATGAGTTGGTGGTGAGGTACATGAAATTGAGACTCCAACATACTCTGATATTACATGGGCTTCGGCAAACATATCAGAAATATTTCACAAAGAATGTCTGTAAATATAACGTAATAGTCCTTATTTCTAAAACATTTCTCAAATCCAGTTCAGATCAAAGAGACATTAAAATAATGTATTAATAATAATACATAACAAATACATCAGAGAGATACATAATAATACTACTAATAATGAAAAAACACAATGACCGGAATTACAGAGTCGCTAAAATTTCTTTTCCATCCCATGTGAATGTGGCATTCCTGTTGTCATCAGAGAGATCAAAGAGCTGGTGTGTACAGTGGAGGGATCTTGCCTCTGGCTGCAGGAGTTCTTGCGTGTCCCTGTGTGTGTGTGTGGTGTGCTGGAGTGGGATCAGTCATCATCATTGGTACCTATTGTTCTCCGAGGCCTGGTTTGCATGAGCGATCCTCCCTCGTTCTATGGGGCCTTTTCCGTTTGCACTCCGTGAAAAGACACAGCGGAGTGGAATAACACGAGAGGGCTTTATTGGGAAAAGTGGGTCAAAGATCCTGGCCTCTTCAGACATACCCTTCCTACTGCCGTGTGTGTGTGTGTGTTCCATGAGCCCACAAGGGTTTACTTCAGGTGTGGGTTTGTTTGAGTTAGCCCCTCTTCGAAGGTAGCCATGGAATGTGTGGCATGTAGGGGTTGTAGCATTGATCTGCTTCCTTTCCTCTGCCCGATGTGGGCCTCCCTGCTGTGCCAGTGCTTGTTGCCCTGGAGATCACGAGGTCTGTGAGAAATTAAATCAGAAGGGTGCGTGTATCTTCGTCGACGGCATGTCTGATGTATCTTGTTTACAAGGAACTCATGGCTGCTTCTGGCTTCATTGGCGTTGAATTCAGTTACTTCGTGCTCTGCTAGCATGCATGGCCCTGATTCGCCTCTGGCCAAAGCGTCCACAGACAAGACTCGTCACCCACTGGCTAATGTTGTTATTCCTGGAACGGAACTCGGAATGGATTATGTAATAAGCTCACCAATATCGAGTCAAAAAATGCCATGCAGTTTGAAGCAAGAGCATTGCTACTTTTACAACGTGTTTATTTTTGTGAGAAGACCTAGTGGTATTTCTGCAAGTGTTCCGAGTAGTCTCATGACTGCATTGTATTTTCATCTTGGGTTCACTGCAGACTGCTTTGCTTGTGTGCTGCCTGTTATGATTACAAACAATGATTGACCTTACTGTTCCACCTGTTCCTATGATCCTGATTGATAAGGATGTAACTGATCCCCTTCCATTCGCCTCCATGATTAAAGGGTAGATCAGTGTGCGAGCGGTTCTGTGTAAAGCCTGAGCTCACTGTTTGCTCTCTCTGGGACATGAGTGGGGAAGCTATTATTAAACTCGGCAGACTTCATCCCCAGACGGTGGGCACCCGTGCAGGCCTCCTGAAAATAGAGCAGAGGCGTCAGCTCTAGTGGTGCCACGGCAACGCTGCTTATTGTTTGTTTGTTTTTGTGTTTGTTTGTCTGTGTCCTAAACACCCGTGGCAGCCACTGAGGGCCTAGAAGAGAAAGGCCAGGAGCCTCAGTCACTGACAGGCCAACTCTCTCTCTTTTGGCCATGCAGCACCCTTCCTCCTTACTACTCACCCTCCAGGCTCACCCACCCAACACTGTAGTTACTGAATGAGAGAAATGGGGCCAGTGAATGAAAAGATGAAGGCTCCCAGAGCAAGACGCCTGTGATGAACTCAGCCCAGTGGGTCACACTTCATAGGCCACTGGCTCGTGACTCATTCGATCTACTCCTAGATTAGAGGACAGTAGATGATTTGATAGGCAGTCATGTAGATGTGGGGAAGGGTCAAATGTAGGACCGCACTAGACGTCATGCAAGGGGAGAGCAAGGGAACCACACGCTACACTTGGGAAATGCTGGGAAGCCAAGTAATTTGATCCCAGTTGCAAAACAAATATGTCCACTGAAATGGCCACCATATCAGATAAGCACTAGGGGCTCTAAAATAAGGTTGAGACCTGAGTTCTCATGCTAAGGGGATACCGGGGAAACCAGGGCCAAGTCCTCAGTGAACTGCTTCCTGTCACAAAGTGGCTAAATGTCACTTGAGGTGGTTAAAATGTCTAATCTGTCTGCCAACACTCAAGGAGAAATCCAGAGTTCTCATTGGGGCCCCCACTGCCAGAGCACATCATATAAGAGTTTATTGGCTTAAGAAAAGGAGGGTTTTTAACATGCTTATTATCTTTTTTTCCCCCTAGTTCTTCACATGCAATTTTTGCACAGACCTACATACCATGTGTAACCCTCTCCTAAGGCTTAGCGTTCCAAATCCACTGGACTCTCTGTTTTCATCTTCATCAGGCCAGAAATCAGGCTTTGAAGTCACATGAATCTCAGAGGCTGACAGGCCCCCCCTTTAACCTCATAGTCTTTTAGGGTTTTGTGTGACTTCACAAAGCCTGCTGCTTGTGTCAAAATCTATGGCCTTAGCAGTTTTGTGTGTTGCTGCTTATCTAAAAAGATGGTTGCATGCCAAAACTTGTATAGCTGGGGTAGATTGTTTTGAAGTAGGAGATGGGAGAGAGAGAAACTTGCTAGGCGAGTGAAGAGATGGAAATTATAGATCTCTGTTTAAAGTTGCTTAATTGCATGGAAGTATAAAGGTTGACTGGTTAAATTAAAAATTAAAGGCTCAGCAAGCAGACTGGTTTGGCAGCATTTTTTAACCATTCACCCATTGTCACCTGGCATAAGGCATTAAAAAGCATTCTAAAACATTCTAAAACAACTTCCAGAGGGTTCTCTGAAAACCTCTGAAAATGGCAGCCCGTTCACTAAAATCTGTACTTCTCAGCCTCTGTAGCAAATAGAAACATGTTGGAAAACACCTGTTATGGCGTTGCATCGTAAGGCAGGTCAGTCTTTACCCCCGGCTTGCGGGGATACTCACTATGATAGTTCTCCGTTTTCCAGTCATCTTGAAACCTGACACATTTGCAGAAGTCCCCCTCCTCCTCAAACGTGTCTCTCATCCACTGAGCCTTGACTAACGGGTCAGCAGTAACATCATAATCTGGGTTTGAAGTGGATTTTGAAATCTTCTAAATCATTTTTCTCGCCCTCAAAGTAAATTTAGTACTTTGCTCCTCTCACTCAGATGCACCCTGTCTTAATGGGTTAAATTGTCATGCTCTAGTCTAGAAGCTTCCCAATAAAATCGCGTCTGCAAATACCAGGGGATGAGTACTTGCATGTTTTGGGCCCAATTGCCCTTAAAGCCACTTTTGAGAATGTTTGAATTCACACCCATGTTTTGATACAAGAAGCCTCCTTCGTATGACTTGGCGTCTGTTTGCCTTTTTAACTTGAAGTTGTTTTCCTCTGCATGGAGGTTTGTGTTGTTCCAGTCAGTAAATTAAATCAAGGCTGTTTTTTTTTATATGGGATGAGATAAGCCATGACTATTTGTGTCTTGTTGTAGTTTAGCCAGCCAGTGAACAACATCTCTTTATATGTCTGGGTCTTCCATGCTCTCCTGTCTTTTCTTCCTTACATTCATTCACATGCTCCCAGTACATAGGAACAATAGGTGGCACATTTAGCAACAGACACTCTTTGTGTGGTTTGTATGTTGCTATTGTCACTGTTAGCAGTCTATCTAGAACTAGGAGACAGACCCCAAGCAGGCTTGGGTCCATTTACAACCGATCTTATTGTTCTGGGCTCAGCAGTAGCAGGAGAATGGCAGTGGAGAGAAAAACTCACTTAATTCAGACTAAAATCTTTTAAGTCATGGAACATCAGCATCACTCAGCATCACTGCCATATCACAGCTTTTCCCCCCTTATCTGAGAGTGCTGACATCCTAATGTAGCTTGTGGTTTGGTCTGTGGTCAACACGTATCCAGATATGTTTTCTATCAGTTTTGGAAAGGAAGACATCCACAGACGTTTTTTTTTCTCACCCAGACCTCTGCACTGAGCATTTAGAAAGCGCATCACGTCATTGTAACCTTCTGGTTGACTTGCTAGGAAAACACAAATTAAATATGGAAATGTTAAAAATAAGTCTCTCACACTGTCTTTATGTCTTTCTTCTGCTCCTAACAGAATATCGGTTCAAGGAGTACTTTTTTTCTCCCCCCCTTTCCTTCCTTTTTATTTTCCATTTTTTTATTTTTGTTGGTGAACACAGCCTGTGCCTGTGAGAAGCCCTGCAGAAGACCCAGCGGTCGTGGTAGAGTTGAGTCAATGAGTGGTAGACGCTGCCGGAGCGCTACTGAGACACACACAGCACAGCCATGAGCAAGCCCAGCGGCCTCAAGGCCCCAAGCCTCAAGGCCCCCAGCAAGATTGGCAGGCCGCCTGCCGGCGGGACAGCTAAGACCTCCGCCACCACAGGTGAGGGCTGACCACCTATGTTTCCTGTCTCTCATAGCCCACTCAGACTCACATCACACAGAGGGAGTGTGTGTGTGTGTGTGTGTGTGTGTGTCTGTGTGTGTGTCCGTGTGTGTGTGTTTGTGTGTGTGTGGAACAATAATCAGGTCTCTGTCTCATCTGACTGGTCTGTGAAATGAAATGCCACCGCTACAGTATTTGTGTCTCCCTGCAGCTCACTTCTGTAGTGGGTTATATAAACAATAAGTAGATGATCAGCTTCATGATGAGCACAAACTCGTGTTGTGAAACCACCACAAATTAAGTGAAAAGTGATGCCAGACAACATTGCTGTGCTTCAACATGAGGAACGGTCATGCAGAGTTAGTCATAATTAGCCTTATGCAACTTCACAGCAGTCACCGTGGGCGTAATTAGTGGCACAGTTCCGCCAGTAATTAGGAAACGGGGTCAAGAAGGTTAAATAGCTTGTGCATGGCCCTTGAGTGAGAGTATTTGCTACATCCCATCTTCATATTGTGTTTGCCATTTCATATATGAGAGTAATACTGTGTAAATACTCTGCAGCTGCGTTGTGGAAAATCCACTCATTAATGAACAAGTGAGATCTGACAGCTGTGTTCCTAGAAACATGCAGAGGTGTACTCCCCCGAGCACTTGGCAAATACCTCAGTGAACTGTTTTTCCATTTTTCTATTCAAAATATCAGAACATGCTTCTTTTGTATGAGAAAAGAAAAAAATGCACCCATAAAAAAATATATTTCAATAATTAGAGATGGTCTTCATCAGCTATGCAGTTTTTTAAAAACTGCCCTCCATCGCCTGTCATTCTGTAGTGTAAATCAACTTGTCCAGTGAAATCATTTCTTCCTCTCTCTGTCACAGCAGCTGCCAAACCTGCCGCGGCATCGGAGGCGCAGGATGCGGCCGATGGTGGGGAAGTGTTCCAGGTTGGTGACAGCGTGTGGGTGAACGGAAACAAGCCGGGCGTGGTGCGGTTCCTGGGCGAGACGCAGTTTGCACCAGGCCAGTGGGCTGGCATCGTGCTGGACGAGCCCATAGGTAAGAACGACGGCTCGGTGGCAGGCGTGCGCTACTTCCAGTGTGATGCTCAGCGCGGCATCTTCACGCGGCCCTCCAAGCTGTCGAGCACCGAGGGCGAGGCCAACGGTACCCAGACCGCCCCGCCGTCCCGGGCCTCATCACCAACTCCATCACAGACCGGATCCTCCATTGCCACCCCGGTGGCCAAGAAGTCCCCAACAGGAGCCTACGCCGCAGGAGGGTCGATGACGCCCTCCAACCTGACGCGCACCAACAGCGAGTCGGTGTCCAACCTGTCGGACACGGGCTCGGTGAAGAAGGGCGAACGTGAGCTCAAAATGGGAGACCGTGTGTTGGTGAGTCACTCATGCTGTTAATAATGTGTAACCAAGTTGAGCTGAAAACATCATAAACCCTTTTAAAACATCCTCCTCTTAGGCTGTAGAATAAATTGCCACTTATACCAAGAACAACTAGTTTTTCCTGGGCCCCAAAGGTTGATAATCATATTTTAAGATCAAATATAGCAAAAGCATATGCTAATTGCCATTTTATATTGCCTTAGATAAATCCCTGTCAAAATCTAAGTGGTGTATACAGAAGCCCTCTGTCACAGCAGAGTTTTGGTCCTAAATGGCACAGCTGAAAGTCTGTTTAAGAGTGCAGAAGTGAGGGGGTAGTTGTGTTAAACACACGCTGCTTTCAAAACCATGTGTGTGCTCCAGATGTCTGCTGGATCGTGGAAAAAGAACAAGAGGCTTTTGTGAGGTAACTTTGGCAGATATCTGCTCCGTATATTGTTTAAAAGCCCAGTCAACTGCTCCTCTCCCGTCATCTGTAATCCAGTGTTAACGAGAGACGTCTGTTCCCTCCTCATTAAGTTCACACATTGGACTGATGAAGTCATTTATCCCTTGTTGACACCTCAGTCTGCCTTGCATCTTGGGTTTAGGGGATGCAGCTCCTGTTTAGGGCTGGTTAGCTCATCCAGGATGAGGGCTCAGGTGAAATGGGAAGCTGATACAATGGAGATTTCCCAGCTGTGTGTGGCATGCTGCTTGCTCTCTCCCCCTTAATGTGCCCAGCAGGCTGAGAGCAACAAGACACACCCCACTCTACACACACACACACACACACACACACACACCCTCCGGCCCCGTTCTGGGCTGTAAATACAGACTGACCTCACAGTCACAAGATTCATACACTCACACAACCACACACACTATTACACACACACACATACACACACTATTACACACACACACACACACACACACACACACACTCTTACACACACATATACAAAACGAGCGAGAGAGTGTAAGGCCAGCCCTGAGGTAGTTGCGTAAGCAGAAGCCCCTGTCGTATGTACAGGAAGAGTGTTGGTGTGAGGGAAGTTTGGGGATTTCCTGTCCCAGGGGAGACTGGAGTGCTGACACGTTTATGGCCTGCTTTTATTGTTTTATACCCACTGTTACAAAAAAAAAAGAGTTCCAGTCGCAGCTTCCTCTCATTCTAAACAGTTCCCGTTTTAAACTACTGACTGTTGAACAATCACAAATGTCAAGTATTTAATTACGTATGAAATTGAAATGGTGTGTTTATACAAAATAGAGAAAGGGTTTTGCGGAAGTAATGCCAGGTACTTTGTTGTCATTTCCTCTCCCTAGACATTGAACCCGTTGCCATGGCAACTTTCAGCTCTACTTTCATTTTAACATGCAAGTACTTTCTGAAGGAAGCCATAAGGGTTAGATCATCATATCTCTGCATTTATGTCATGTCTGCACTTTGTCCTCAGGTGGGAGGGACCAAAGCAGGGGTGGTGCGCTTCCTGGGCGAGACAGACTTTGCCAAGGGCGAGTGGTGTGGGGTGGAGCTGGACGAGCCCCTGGGGAAGAACGATGGAGCTGTGGCTGGAACCAGGTAAACTATAGGATCCACACGCACCGTCAGCACTCTCACAGGCCAATGGGAGATGATGAGTAACGGATGAGAACAGAACAGAAAACATCCAGGTTGGCAGAACTGTGTTACTTTCATCAATGTTCTTGGATTACTTTTTTCCCCAAGTTGAAGAGCTACAATTTTGCTGTTTGGTAAACTGCATCTGTAAATCTAAGCCATTTTAGTAATTTGCATCGTCACTGATGTTATCTGTTTGTGGAATAGCAAAGCGATGCGTTGCTCAAAGTGACTAAAACCTTCCGCCATGATTTAGATTAGCAAAAGAGCATATTCTAGTCAACAATGCAGATTTCCTTAAAGGGATAGCAGATGACCTACATGACATCCTCTGGCATCCTCTCAATACACAGTTTCACACCAAAATGTTGGTAACCATGGCAACTGTGCCAAAGACCCTCTTGCTACTTTAATAGCTGCAGTGTGTAGCTGCTGGGGAGCTGGATTCACTGTCTTACACCTTTTTCTTTTTTCCTACCTTTGATTATTTTCTCTATGATGAATGCATACAGATACATATATTTGGGTGCGTGTACGTTGGTTGGCTTGATATATGCTCACAAGCTGGGCAAAATAGTGATCTACGTTGGGGAAAAGTCAGAAATCAATTTCGTGAGTAAGTGGTGTGTAGAAGGTGATGGCCGTCCCCTTTTAATTCCAGGTACTTCCAGTGCCAGCCCAGGTACGGGCTGTTTGCGCCTGTGCACAAGGTGACGCGCATCGGTTTCCCGTCCACCACGCCGGCCAAGGCCAAGACCACGGCGGCGCGGAAGGTGGTTACCACGCCCTCTGGCCTGAAGCGGAGTCCCAGCGCCTCCTCCATCAGCTCCATGAGCTCCGTGGCCTCGTCAGTCAGCGGCAAGCCAAGCCGCACCGGCCTGGTGAGCGATGAATCCAGATTCATCCACAATTGATACACACACTCACACACTCACACACTCACACACAAAGATGCTATACAATGGATGCACAGTGCCAAGCATTATGCAACTACATGTAGTCAACCAACCTACACATAGCCACACTCCATGTGGTCCTTAGTACTTTGTACTGATTTCTTGCCTTTCACTAATACTTAGCTTATTGCAGCCTTTTAAATCAGACACAGAAACACTGAGACAAACACACACAAACCATCAGCTTCATGTGACTAATCCCCCCGAACAAGTTTTCTGGGATATACTTGCATACAAGCACACAAAGCTAACTTTTCCTGGTAATCCAAGATCAGACCCCTAGTTAAAATGGTAGCTTTGTTCTATCTCCCCTCCAGCTGTTTGAAGCTTACAATAAGACCCCACTGGTCTGAAATATGTTTCTTATGGATTAACTGTAATGCTTTAACTTTGTGTTAAATAGCACAGTCTGCACTAACATGCAAAGAATAGAAACCATGGTTACTTAAACCCCGCACAGAATAGTTGAATTAAATGTAGGTACATTGGTTGCATTCATTTGATTCATAATTACTAAACATTACTGTTATTGTCCTAGGTTGATTCCTTTTTCTCTTTTGTCCCTTCCCCATCTCCTGTAGCTGACCGAGACGTCGTCGCGGTACTCGCGTAAGATCTCTGGCACGACGGCAGTGCAGGAGGCCCTGAAGGAGAAGCAGCAGCACATTGAGCAACTCATGGCCGAGAGGGACTTGGAGCGTGCCGAGGTCGCCAAGGCTACCAGCCACGTGGGCGAGGTGGAGCAGGAGCTGTCAATGCTCAGGGAAGGTCAGGAGCAGGTGAGGCCCGTTCTGACGACCAGAGACATCAGACACCTCAAACACAGACATGACATGTCTATGTCTAAACAAACACAGTCACAAACCCCGTCATCTTAAACTATTTCATGTTTGACTGTTTGTGATTCACATGTGACTGTTCTCAAATTGTGAACAGTGAACATCTTATAACTGCGTTTTCAGCTGTTTATGTAATTCAGATGTTAGTGTTGTCAAAGTACACCAAACTCACTTGAGATGACATCTGAAAGAATGTGATGCTGATTTGATAAGAACTGTTCCCAGTTGCCTCCTGCTGAGTGAGCTGTTAGAGGCTTTAATGCTTGAGTGTTTCCCATTGCCCCATCACATGTTAAACTGCTCTTCTGCAGTATGTCCTGGAGATGGAGGCCAAGATGGACAATCTGCATACGCTGGTGGTGGCCGCGGACAAAAATAAGGTGGAGCTGCTGAATCAGCTGGAGGAGGAGAAGAGGTAAAAGAGGGGGAGAGCAGAGAGGTTAAGGGGGAAAGTAAGGATTTAGGAAGAGGGGGAAATGGAGGCTCATTGGAGAAGGAAAAGAGTCTCACTGAAGACTACAGATGTACTCTAATATCCAGAATATAATGTCTGCACACTTATGTTTCAATGATCAATTATATTCAAATTATTATCAATTTTATTGAACTCATACAAAGTAACTTATAATTTGATTGATAGTGTATTCTAGGATTGCTGACTGACTGACTTTTGAATAAAAACAGGAGGGTGGAGGACCTGCAGTTTCGTGTGGAAGAGGCTTGCATCACCAAGGGAGACCTGGAGGTAAATTTTAAACAAATGAGACACACATTCATAAAAACATAATCAGATTTGTTTTGCGTACAGCTGGAGGCTCGACACATGTAGACTCACAAGAAGTGAGAAGTGGAATCGGATGTCAATGGCAGTGGAAGGCATTTTGGGTTGTTCGAGTTCGGGTTGAAGCACTTACCTAATTAAAATTCTGAGGTGTAGAACTTGACAGGACGGCCCCCTTTTTGTGCTTACTCTCTACAAACCGACCTTATCTACACTTCAAAGCCAGGAGCACTCTTACTCCGCTGATAGTCACTGCCAAACTCTCGTTTCGCTGATGAGAGAAAAGGGAAGCAGCCTTCAGCACAGAGAATGGGCCTTAAGTAGGTCCTGACCTCGATCCTTTCCCATTCCGTTTTCGTACTGCATTGAGATGAATGTTAATTCATCGAGGGGCGAAGAGAAGCAGTTTATCTTTGAGTGAAGGTCTTAATGCGAGTGCCGCCTCTTTGTCCTTGTCCCTGGCTCACACGCCACACTGCTTACTGTGTGTGTGAGTGAGAGCTGTCCCTGCCACCGCAGCCAACAGCACTGCTGATTTATGCAGGTTTATCTGCAGTGTCTCTGCATTAAGCAGGGGGGGAGGAGGAATTAGGCTATTGACCATCGACCACAGTTAGATCTCTGCCTTATTATACATTCAGGGCAAAATGAGATTCAGAGATCTGTCACCTAATTTGTTGTGTTGAAAGAAAGGTCAAGGCTAAAAGGTCAGCCTCCTTAACCTGGGAAGGCTAAATGAGTGACCTTTGTCAGTTGCTGTTTATCGATCTACAGCCTAAAGGTATATGGACATTCTGTTAAAACTAGCTGGCTGACTGGTGGGTAAATCTGGAATGGTTAAAGCCCCACACGGCTGATATAGGGTTTGTGTCCCTAGGTGTGTTTCCCTTGGTGCTAGCGCCCCCTAAAGTGGGGTATGGTCAAAATACTTTTTGAGTAATAACTTAAACAGTTCACAATGAATACATGCCGTTATAAATAGCCAATCATGATAAAGTGTTGTTGGCTCATTCATAATGGCACATGGGAAAACATTTCCCCAATTAAATAACAAATCTGTGATGATGTCACTACAACAAGCTACATTATGTGTTCCTTTCACATGGTTTGGTCTTTCTTCAAAATTAATTTAGTCTGTAAATTCTTACGTAAGATTTACAACATTCGAATCGCCTCTTACACCTGTTGGAGCTGTCAAATCATTCAACCCTTTGTGACTTGGGGCTGTTTTCAGCTTCTGCCTGGACCCCGATGACCGCTGCTTATGACTATATTTAAACTTATTATTATGATTGAGTGCATACCCCTGTCTTGTTATAAATACACTTGTAGGCCAATAGGTAGCATTTTCTCTACATGTAGTATTTTATTCAAACATATTCTTGCCTTCAACTATTAATCTTACATTTTGTATACATTCATGTTTTCCAAAACTTTGTAAACAAATGTCAAGTACAGTTATACAATGCTCATATTGTTGCTTATAATACATTTTTTGAAAACAAATTTAGCACAAGAATATATGTTGTGAAGTCACACTGATCCTCATATTCCCTAGACAGGTCTCAAAACTGCAGAACACAACTCGCAAATACTGCCTCACCCTATCAGTGTAAAGCCGCCACATCCACAAGCTACAGGTCCTTCAATTTCCAGTCAGAACAAGATCTACAACTTTAAGTCTATTATTGCCAGTGGTCACTTGATTCTTAATTATTCTTCTCGTTCAGATAATTAATGCAGCGGTCATATTACATACGGCTGTGCTGTAAATCTAGTTTTCAGTTGTCTTACTTAACAGAGCAAGCCCATCACTTACAGACTTGATGTATAATGTGTGTTTGTGTGTGTTTGTATGTGCATGCTGTGGCTTTCTTAAACAAACAACAAAAACAATTGAGCCAGGAGCTCAACACTATTTAACTACTGCAATGAACTGAATGACTGATGCTATGCTTATCATGACCTGCTTCATAACCCTTCTGAAAATGGAGACTTGATTGGACCTGTTTCTCGCATTTCTTCTCCTTTTCCCCTGTCTTCCATGTGTCATAGCATGAACATGTCCCCTCCTTTACATCATCACTCATTCTCACTCCCATATATCTCCATCTTGGTTCATTCTCATCACCAGGATAGTAAGTGCTCGTACCCCTTTCGTATTGATCACACCTCAGAGTGTTGAGCTGTGTAGAATGAAAATGTCCTTCCCTGATGTGGCTGTGTACAGCTCCTGCACAGAGGTCTGACCATACTATTTTGATCTGTGTGTAATGGTAAATATGTCATTATAACATTTTATGAGTGCATAAGGAATGTCTTACAACAGTCCCTCTTTACATTGATGGTTTAGGAACCAGGGAGAGAGACCGAGAGAGAGAGAGAGAGAGAGGATATGTTGACAGGGCCAGTGACACAAGACAGATTTTCCTCTGGAGTGTCCTCCTCAGTTTCTCTCTTTCTCTCATGTTGAGGGCAATGTGCAAGGTTTCTATTTTGCGTCACACAAATGCTGTTATTCATTCATTACCTTCACTCACCTCCATACCAGTACTCACCCAGCTCATTTATTTACACAGACAACCACACACCCACTGCCTTCTTTGTGCTCCAGTCTCCTCTCTTCTTGTGACTCTCTGCATGGCCTCTTGGACACAACATAATCATCAGCATTGACAGATTTCTCTCACCCCTCAGCCACACACACCCACCCACCCTACCAAACTCAACTCCATCCCAACAGGTCCCTGGTCCCCAGCATGCATGAGCCAAACTCCAGTCCTTCCCTTCCACTTCCTGGACCTGACCTTCCTCTCCACTCACACTGCATTCCATAACCCTTCACCCCCACCCCCACCCCCACCCCACCTCACACCAACAACAACCCCTCAACCCCCCTCTCCCCCTGTGCATTGGGCTGGCATGTGATGGTGGCACTGGTTTGTGTTCTCTTCCTCTCCCCTTCTTGTTACTAACAGACGCAGACCAGGCTGGAGCATGCCCTTCTTAAGGAGCTAGAGCAGAGTCTGCTCTTTGAAAAGGCCAAAGCTGACAAACTCCAGAGGGAGTTAGAAGACTCTAGGGTAATGAACCTGCGCCCTTGACAGAAAGGGGACAAGAGGCGGGGGATATTTTGGGGGGTAAATAACTGTAGTTGGGGTGGGGTGGGGGGAGCTTTTGGGGGGATGGATCTGGGCTTCGCAGACAACGTTTCCTCTGGGTTGGACCTTAACCACAAAATGGGAGCTCTGGATCTACATTACAAGGATTTGTTTTTTGGGTGGAAGGGCAGGTGCGTCCGCAATGTGGTTCTTCAAGAGGTAATACCTGAAAAAGCTGCCTCCTAAAAGCTTCTGCTTGTACTAAACATGCACTGTAGCTGCTGCATTTCACAAACACTATAGTGACCCAGGCAAGTGTCTAATAACAGCTGCATTATACTCTTAGCCTCATTGGTCTTACTGCTCTGCTTGTTTGTTAGACATGGCGCAGGAATCTATAGATAAACCATCATTACATTTGTATTTGTTCAGAAGTAGCTCTGATTTCAAAGGTTACCACAAAACGTCTATAATTGTGCATTGTCTGCATCTAGACACATGCCTCTCAGCCTCGATCAATGATCAGTTGGAGTCTGAAATGTTATGCTCGCTTGATAAAAGGTCCACAGGCCATTTCAGGGCAGAGTTCTAAACAGTGTGTTTCTGTTCAAACTTCTCAACCAGAGGCAAATCCTAGACCTGTTCTCTATATGCCTTCTCTATACACCTCGCATTCCTACTGGATCTTACCAAACGGTTGCCATCAAGGTGTCAGCCCACCATCTGTTGATTGTTTGTCCGGTGTTGCCCCTTGCTCCTGACGGTGACGTCTGCTTTATCCCAACCACAACCCAGTTCCATCAGTTTTAGGTCTTGGGATAGTTCCTACCTGTGTGTCTGTGTGTGCCCTTTGTAATTCAATAACCAACCATAAGTGTAAGAATCATTTAGCCCTCTACAATTTAAAAACCCACCCCAGTGGTTGGAAAATTATAGTTATATTTCCTGTTAAAACTGTAATATATCAGCATCATAGTATGCTCTCTGGACACAAATTACATTTGAATCAGCTGGTGAGGGTTTAAACTTTTGTTGTCTTTTTTCATAGAATAGGGCCTGTTAGAATTTCACTCTAGCCCTGAAATGTCCCTGTAGGATTTAGATCATGACCCAACCCCATCCCCCATGTAGAAAACAGGTACACATACACACACACCCCCTCACACTGGAACACTTCATCCGTCCTATATATATATATATATATACACACATCTCATTTACAAATACAAAGATTACATTTTTTTTTTGTTCCTTACTTCACTTAATCACTCACACACACACACACACACACACACACACACACACCTTTCAAACCTCTATCGCAAACTGTGTGTGTGTGGGCTGGTGTGAGCCTTTGTGCTGTGACTCCTCCCCAGGTGGCCACCGTGTCTGAGCGGTCACGGATTATGGAACTGGAGAGGGATCTCGCCCTACGGGACAAAGAGGTGGCCGCCCTGCGCCAGCACCTCGAGTCCGCCTCGGGCGAGGGCTCTGGTACCGACCCAGCAGCAGCGGTACTCCTTGAGGAAGTTGCCTCCCTCCGCGCCCAGCTGTCCTCTCAGGGCGCCGGGCACCAAGCAGCGCTGCAGGACCTCCGCGACCGGCTGGAGGCGGCAGAGCGGGCGCACGGCGAGGCCCTGGCCCAGCTGCAGGCATCCTCCAGCCGCCTGAGCAAGGACAACGAGCAACTGCGGGCACGCCTGGCCCAGGCGGAGCAGGAGAACGCTGACGTCATCGAGCTGTGGCGCTCCAAGCTCACCTCCGCCATGGCCTCCCACCAGCAGGCCATGGAGGAGCTGCGGGTCACCTCGGAGAAGGGGGCCGGCGGGGCCCAGGCGGGCGAGCGGGTGGAGCTGCGTGGGGCCTTGGAGAGGCTGAAGGTAGAGCACAAGCTGGCGCTGGAGGAGGCCATCGCCCAGCGAGAGGCGGAGGCCGCGGTGCAGACCCGGCAGGGCGACGAGCTGAAGGCGCAGCTGCTGAGCTTGGCTGAGGAGAAGGAGCGTCTGGAAGACTCGCTGCGCACCAGCGTGGAGCGCGCCGAGGAGCAGCACCTGGTGGAGATGGAGGAGCAGCTGGGCAAGCTGCACGCAGCAGAGCTCAGGGTAAAGGAGCTGGAGGAGGGGGGCGCAGAGTTAGGGCAGCAGGCAGAGGTGAAGGCCAAGGAGGCCCAAGAGCTAGCAGCCAGTCTCGAGTCGCTGCGCTCTCAGCAGACACAAGGTAACGAGGACATGCAGGGCCTCAGAGCCCGACTGGAGGAAGCCGAGGGCAAGGCACGTTCTCATGAGGGCAAGGTGGGTGCTCCCTTTCTTTTTGTTCATGCCCCTCAGCCCTGTCAGTTACATCTGTGTTTTTGCACATTTGAGTTTCCATCTTCGCACTGTTTACCCTGCATTACATGACTGCAAAACTGAGTGTTTTTTTTAATGGTCCTGTTCAAACCACCCTACCCCTTGGTCTATGGATGCTAAAGCACTTTGAAGCAGGAAGTGTTTTTACCCGGTCATATTTTTGTATTTTTATTTTAATTCTCCATTTGTGTGTGTGTGTGTGTGTGCATCTGCCCCTCTCCCTCCTCATGTTCATAATGTGCACCCCAACCCCCCTGGGCGTGACCCTAGATGAGTGAGCTGAGCTCTCAGCTGGAAGGCCGGCAGCAGGAGCTGGCGAGTCTGCAGCAGGAGAAGGGCTCCCTGGAGCAAGAGCTCAGCAGCATGGTGAGTAGCGGGCGGGGTGGTAGGGCAGGGGTAAGGAAGGAAGCTGGAGAGGGCTATAAGGAAGCTGGAGGCGGCTGGCGCTAGAAGGGGTAAAGGCCAGGTTGTCATGAAAATCCCGGAACAGCAGGATCCTGGAATGTGCTTTACTATTCAGTTTTGTGCATTGTTTATTTTTGTTTATTTATTTATTAAAACCATCCCAAAATGTTGTTGTAAGCCTGGGATACCACGCTAAATAGGTTCAGTATAGTTATTAAAATTGGATTTTGTCGGAATATTTCAGTGAGTTTATAGTAAGTTATAACCTAGATGGCCAATTGTGTAAAGAGAGCCTTTAAATGTTGATGTGGCATGTCTATGAGTCCTGCTGATGTACAGGTCAGTTTATATCAGCCTCTGCAAAATACTCTTAATTCCAGTTTGTATTTGATATGACATTGGTAAGGTGTGTACAAAAGAAACATGCCACTAGATGGAACTCTATCCTTTTTCACCAGCTCAACGCAGATAACTAGTGCCTTATTCCAGGCATCAGCTGTAATGAAAGCTTGCCAGGGAATTAATTAACTACAGTTCACGGGCTAAAGACTCATGTGTGTGATACTTCTGTGTTTTGCCTAACATCTTTTTTTCATTCTTTTTTTGGCTTTTTCTTCTCAGAAAAAGAAGCTTGTGGAAACTTGTGGCGAACAGGCTGAATCAGCACAAACTATGCAAGGTAAGTTGCATAGTTATTCAGGGCTGCAGCGCCTCATGAGGTGAAGGACTTTTTGTTTTACAGGGTTCTACTCATATGTGCCAACACCTAGATATAAAAATATTCCTCTCCTATGACCCAAGCTTAATTGCACATCTGGGTGTGGAGCTTTCATTGTTGACTTCTCTCTGTGTTGTTCCTTTGCAGAGTTACAGGATCAACTGAGCAGTAAAGAGGAGCTGTGCACATCTCTCTCCACTGAGTCAGAAGCACTTAAATCCCAAGTTGCTGGTCAGTGCTATATTTCGATCCAAACACAAACCTCTATTGCATTTAGCAGGGCCTTAATGTATGAAAGTGCAGGTCATTAGTTGCAAACTATTTGCATACACAGGATTGCTTAGTGTTTTTAGTGTCGAAGCATATTAAGGGTATTTGTATACATGCAGGGCTGGAGAGGAAGCTGAAGGCTGACGAGGAGAAGCTGGACCAGCTGAACAAGGGCAAGGCAAAACTGGAAAATGACTTCAGTGACATGATAAAATCATCTGGGGACAGTTCTGTCCAGCTGACAAAAATGAATGAGGATCTCAATCAGAAGGAGAGGTAGGTTTGAAGAACCAGACATACAAGCCCGCCTTTATGTTTGACCTCTCAATGCTGTACTACACATATCAGTCCTGTGAATCGCTCTCAATCAATTTTTATACTGAACATAAACTTGTTGAAATAGTGTTTGAAAAATGCATTTTGCCCAGAGTTTCTTGTTACCTTCTAAGTGCAGAAGGTGCAAATGTGCTACACTCAGGAGTACCTAGATTTTAACATTAATTTTGCACCTGTAAGGCGTCTGGAGGAGTTGCAGACCCAGCTGGCGGAGCAGAGGGAGCGTGTGGCCCGGTCTGAGGAGAGCAGGAGACAGGAGCAGAATAGAGCCGAGCAGGAGCTCACAGACACCAAGGAGAAGGTCCAGGGAGAGGTGTCCAGCCTTCAGGAAAAAATCGCTCAGCTGGTGAGATGACCGAACACAGAACACTACCTGGAAGAGATGAGACATAACATTTTACCTGGCTGTTAATTTGGAAATTGTTGTTAAGAAGACATTTGAAAGTGACTTTTGGTTTTAATGGCAGAAGAGTCTGTTTCTTGTGAACCATAAACACCATAATGACACTGAAAAACTTGGAAGGAACTTGTGTACATTAAAGCTCACTCTCTGATGCCTGGTGGTTTTCAGGAGAAGAAAGTGCAGAAAGCTCAATCCAAGGCCCAAGGGGCTAAGGCCTCTGGAGAAGAGGCTCTGTCTAAGGCCTCTGAGCTCCATGCTAAGGAGCTGGAAGAGCTGCGTGCCCAGGTGGAGGTCACAAAGATAGACCTCAGTGACTCCGCCAATAAGAGCAAACAGCTGGAGGAGCAGGTGACGGAGCTGCTAGTCTACAAGGACCAGGCACAGGTAAGTGCCATTTTGTTTTATATACCTGATCAGGTTTAGTGTAGGTTTTAAACAGTTGTTTGTCAATTTGTAGAAGATGAATTAATATGAAGTGGATGATGGGACAGTTAAATAAATATGACGGTAAGGTCTGAAGAAGATAGACATAGACACTCTGCAATGCACTAGGAGACAGATATCAGTCAATACCAGGCTTTTTGAATAATAAGTGGTGTTAATCTTGTGCTCTGATGCGCAAGCAAGGTATTTTTATTGTCATGCTCACATGAAGATGACACAGGATCAGTTTGAATGCAAGTAACCAGAATGTAGTGCTATGCTATTGATTGAATCATCATCATAAACAGTATGATTTATTCAACATTCATGATGATAACATTCTCATATTCATACAAAGCCATAACCTCATTTGTGATGTTTTCTTTGGATCAGTTAATGGCAGGTGGACACCAATTTGATTTTAAAATCAAAGGAATAGACAGCAGTGTCTTTATTTATTTATTTATTTATTCATTTATGTATTTGTTCTTGGGAAAGTCAGTCATGTTTCTCTGAGAGCTATGAAATATTCACACTCATGTCACTGGAGCTCTACAAGCTTAGCTACATCTTCTCCTATTGCTCAGCAGCCCAATTCCAAATTCTTTGTTGGTGTACCTCTATTTGTCTCATTTTCAGTTTTTAAACCTAAAGGTTGATTGCCCTGCCATTCTCTCCTGGCTTTTTTGCTTGCAAAATGCCAACCATTACCAACTGGTGGCGTATTTATTTATTTATTTTTGCTTGAATTCAGTTTTTTAATTCACGTAACCTTTCCCCCTTCCCTCCCCTTCCCTTCTCTACCCCTTGTGTTTTCCACCTCATTTCCTCCAGTCTCTCAATGCTGACTTGACCTCCTCCAATCAGGAGGCTGAACGGCTCTCTGCAGAGCTTGTAAATATCAAGGCTGCGTCTGAGCGCCTAACAACGGAGGGTAATGATTTGCAGGTTCAAAGAGAAGCCGTAAAGAAACAGTTATCCGATTCCCTGGAGAAAGTCTCATCTTTGGAGGCATCTCACAAACAGCTTTCTGTAAAGTATGATGACCTGGAGACACTAAAAGAAAAGCTCCTCATCGAGAACAAAGATCTGCTGTCTAGCAAAACCTCCCTGGACAAGGAAAAGTTGTCAATCACTGCAGAAAAAGACAAGTTTTCGCAACAGCTGCAAGAACTTGGCATCACCTTGGAGAAGCTAAAGGATGAGAACACCAGTTTCAAGGCCTTGGAAGTGAAGCATCTAGCTGAAATTGCAGAACTCCAGAATGTAAAAGCTGAGAAGCAGGAAGTTCTTCAGAAGTACCAGGAGGAGATGAAACAGCAGGATGCCAACAAGAAGCAGCTGTCCAATGATCTTGAGAAGGCCTCTAGTGACCTGGATAAAATCAAAGGGGAGCTTGCCAAAAGCCATGAAGACCTGAAGTCGTTAAAGGAAACTTTAGGGAAAGAACAAAACACATTTGGAAAAGAAAAGAAGGCCCTAGATGCAGAGAATACAGAACTAAAGTCTATGGTTCAGTCCCTTACTTCTGAAAAGGAAGACCTTTGTGTCAATAATGCCCAGTTGCAGGTTGAAAAAGAGAACCTGAATAAAGAGCATAACAAAGTATCCACACAGTTGAATGCTGCTGTGTTGGAGAAAGAGGCCCTTGTTGCTGACAAAGTAGAATTGCAGAATAAGTTAAACACTACAAACAAGGATCTTGAGAAGGCTCTTCGCGACATTACAGAGTTGGAAGCTTCCAAAAGCAGCCAGATTAAAATGCTGGAGGATATCAAGATGAGCAGTGAGGTAACTGACTCTGAGAAACTAAAGTTATTGCAGGAAAAGGAAGACTTACTTTCCACATGTAGAAAGGTGTGCTCTGAGAAGGAGGAGCTTGCAAAAGAAAAGCTGGAGCTTGAAGAGAAGCTACACCAAACTGCAGATGAGGTCAAAACTGCAAATGAGAAGATCCAACAGGAAACCACAGCCTTTGCTCAAGAAAAGGGTACTCTGTGTTTGAAGGTCTCTGAAATGGAGAAGTCTCTGAAGTCCCTTCAAAAGAAGAAAACCAGCTTGGAATCCGCCTTAGGGAAGCAGAAGGCTGAGAAGGAGCATTTAGAAAAGGAGAAAGATGAGTTGGTTGAGAAGCATGAAAGGGAAGCCTCTGAGAAGTCATCTATTACTGCAGAAAAAAATCAACTTTCAGAAGAGTTAAGCAAAACAAAGGATCATGTTGATAGATACTCCAGGGAATGTGCTGACTTGGTGAAGGAAAAGGCCAATCTTGTTGCTGAGTTAGAGGAAACAAAACAAAAGAAACTTGAAGTTGAAGGTCAGAAAACTAATTTATTCCAAGATAAAGTAAACTTAGAAGCACAGTTGCTGAAACTCAGTTCTGAGATCGATTCACTTAGGAAAGCCAAAGAACAGTTAACTGATGAGCTTAGTAAAGTGAATGTTAACAAAGATCACTTGCAAGAAGAACATGACCATCAGAGGGAGGCTCTGTCAAAGGAACGAGATATTCTTCTTTCCCAGAAAGCAGATCTTACTAAGAGTCTAGAGCAGCTTCAGAAGGACAAAGAGAGCCTGAACAAACAAATTCAAGAGCTTTCCTCTGAGAAAAAGTCTCTCTCAGAATCAAAACACCTTCTCGAGGCTCAGCAGCAGACCTTGAACACAGAAAATAATGAACTCTGTACTACCAAGAATAACCTTGACAAAAAGGTTGGGGATCTTGAAAAACAGTTAGCCAGTTTATCTCAAGAGAAAAACACCCTGCATGAGTCAGAATCTAAACTAAAGGTTGAAATATCTTCTTCCCAAGCTGAATTTAAAGCACTAACAAAAGAAAAACAGAATCTAATGAGTCAGTTTGAGCAGCTAAAAATCGCTCATGAAAAGGTGCTTGCTGAGAAGCTGAACTTGCATGATGAAAAGGCTGAATTTGAGGCTAAACTACAGGAATTTAACGATCAAGCCATGTCTGGTGCTCAGACTGTGGATGAAATGTCTGTCAATCTCAAGAAAGCAAAAGAAGAGAAAAATGCTTTGGCTAAAGAGGTGAAAAACCTTAAGGCTCAGCAAAAACAAAGTGATCAGGTGAGATCAGACATGGCAGTGGAGAAAGAACTCCTCTCTGGTAAATTGGAAGACCTTCAAAGAGAAGCCATTGCCCTGTCCAAGGAGAGAGCTGACATACAGTCTTCTCGCAACAACTTGGAAAAGGAAGTCTTGTCCCTGCGCCAGACCCAGGCAACCAGTGAGAAGGAACGCTTGGAGCTCCTGGGTAGATTGGAGGACCTGAAGGTCTCACACGCCCAGCTTGAGGCAGACACCCAGACCCTCCGTGCATCAGTGGCCATGTTAGAACAGAAGCAGCGAGCGTCTTCGGAGGAGGCTGCTTCATCGTCCAAGACCCAGGCCGAGGCGGCATCCTCCCTTGCCAAGGTGCAGGCAGAGAAGGAGATCTTACTCAAGGAAAAAGAGGAGGCCAACCACAAAATTGCTCAGCTTGAAGCACAATGCAAAAACACACTTGCAAAGCAGCTTGAGGTACTTCGCCACTAGCAACCTTCACCCAAATAACCAACACTGCACCTGCTTGGGTCATGTGGCACCTCTTACTGCATGCTTACACTCCACTGCATGCTTACACTCCACTGCATGCTTACACTCCACTGCCTTGGCTTTTTCTCATTTCAACCTCTAATCCTGTTCATTTCTTCCACTGGATTTACAAAAAGCACTAACCTTTCTCTCAGTCTGTCGTAGATAGATGTCATACTGACATTCCTGTGGGCTTAGAATGGGACCTGTTCCACTGTGATCTACTGCCATTGCAGGACTATCACAAAGGGTGACAATTTGATAGTGGAGTTCAAGGCAATTTTTCATTTGGAATCCACTGTGGTATTGAGAATTGAACATACTTACTGGTACAATTGGACAATTGAATCATATTTTGTTTTTTTTAAGCCTTTTAAGACTCCACTCATTAGAATTTAGATTGATTCACTCTAGCACCAGATTAATTGCACTGTACATAACCATTCTCTGACCACAGGACCCAACTTGTTATAGTTGATAGTTAGCAACCCAACTAGCAATGCAGAGGAATCAAGGTGTCAAAAAAGAAATGCAAACAGGCCTGGTTTTCATTAATCAGAATGAACAATGATATGGAAGAAGTAATTGAAGCAATCCCGCAATTGGCTGTAGCATGAAAGTAATATTGCATGACCAAAGCAATATTGCATAGACCGAAACCATAATGCCGACAAACCTGCTTGAACAAGGTCTGAAAATGGTTTTGCAGTGAGGAAACAGATTTATGGTTAATGGTTCAGACCAGGTATTAGAGAGTGGCCCCTATACTATACTAACAGGGCTTAACATCTCATACATACCATTTACTAAATGTATTAATGCTCATCATCCACTCACTCACATTTTTGTAAAGTTTTCTACACATTATCACTCATCAAAACCCATGTAATTAATCTAACGGGGTATATAATGGTTCTGTTAGTGTTAACCCTCCCTCAGATCTTGTGCTTCAGATTTGTATGGCATGATAATTTGGTAAGCATCTACCGGTAATTCGGTGTACGATGTATAAATACAAAATAAGAAAAGCTTTATTTGCCTTAGCCTGGAGCACCTTCAGGCACCTGACCCCAAACCAGGACACATGTCATACCACATGTCATGGCATCGGCAGTGTGACTTGTGTCCTAGGGGCCAGGTTTGAGCCTGTCTGAAATCCTGGTTTTAAAGCATGTGTTCTATAGCATGTGTTCTAAGGTGTCTGTGTTCGGCCCTTGGTGCCTAGGCTGCAGAGAGCGCTGGGCAGACGGCTGAGGCAGTGGAGCGGCTGACCCAGGAAAAGGGCAGTCTGCAGCAGGAGAAAAGCGAGGCCCAGGCCCTAGTAGAGGAGCTCAAGGTTGCCCAGCAGAAGCTGCAGAGTCAGGTGAGTGGGAGCAGAAGGAGCTTGGAGGATGTTTTTCTTCATCCACTGATTTTATAAAGGTAGTCTGTCCTCGTGACAGTTTTAGACAGTTGAAACAAAGCAGATTAGACGCAAAACTAGAACATATTGATATGTGAATAATAATCCTATTTGGGGGAGTGGCAAGATGACAAGTTGCAGTGTGAGACATGACACCAGAAAATATAGAGCGTCATTCCCCATGACTAAAAAGAGCTGGAGCAGGCAGACTCCTCAGCCACTGTGTTCTTATAATAATAATAACACAAGACCAAACAGTGGCAATGTGATAATGGTGATCAAGAGGTTGACAAAGAAAAGGGATGGGAAGGAGATAAGAGTTTAGGGGGAAATTGAGACAGGGGTGGGACAGGGAGACGTTTTACATAATCCAGCAGCATCTCAAACTTAGCTAGTGACTCTAAGCTTGTACTCTTAAAAGAACAAGCCATGGAGCACTCTCTCCTGCGTTGATGTTGGCTCATGTATTATTGATAGATTTATTTGTGTACCAGCTGAGGGACCAAAAGAGAGGGTAGAACAAGGGAACAGTTTGGATCTACAGGGGTAAGAAGTGGAAGGTAGTTTTAGACATGCAGGTGTGGAGCTATAGAAATGTACTAATGCCTCAGGAAAGAGGCTACAGCCTCAACTCCTCCTGTGCTCAGGTACTGTGTCTGTGTTTTTATTTATATGTTGCATATATGTGGCTTTAATCAGTGACGTTCTCTGTCTACAATGAAAGATGTTACCTATACCCAAAATGTTGGACGTTTTGCTGTCGTTCGAAATATAGATCCAGGAGAGAGCTGTGATGCTGCTGTGCTGTTTTTAGATGGTGACTTTGGTGAATAGAGCCGTTGTTGGTGTAGTGTACAGCAGACACAGACACACAGAGGAAACTGCCAGATTAACCAATAGAGAATCATTATGGGGAGTGAGATAGGTTGTTGTGTGTGATGTATGGAAATGAAATCCCTCATCATGCAGTGTAACTTCTTAAGTAAAAAAAGAAAAAAAATTGCCTACAGGGTCTTCATAAATATTTTGGCTTTATTGTCTTTACCTAAGCTGTTAACAGTGCGCAGTGTTTGCCTTAAGGCCAGGTGATATGGCGGTTAACCTATGGATTCATAGATATCTGGTTGTCTACCACTCTTGTGTGTGATCCAGTACCACTCTTGTCTGTGATCCAGTACCACTCTTGTCTCTGATCCAGTACCACTCTTGTCTTTGATCTAGTACCACTCTTGTCTCTGATCCAGTACCACTCTTGTCTCTGATCCAGTACCACTCTTGTCTCTGATCCAGTACCACTCTTGTCTGTTTAGCTGGAGGCAGCGACGAAGCAGAGCTCTTCCCACCAGGAGGAGCTGACCAGGTCAAAAAAGCAGCTGAGCACCGAGAGCAAAAAGATCAGCAGCCTGTCCAAAGAGATGTGAGTATGACGGCACTGAAATAATAATAACACGTGTATAAAAGAGATAGGCACACCCAATACTATTTGTCAGAATTTAAACCTTTGCTGCAAACAATACAAGTCTGATTACAAACCCCCTGTGTCCAGGTTCATCTACCACCTCTAAAACTGTATTTATAATTATTTAGGTTGGGGGATAGATGTCCGATATACATCTCTGTACATTCTGAGACCAAGACTGGTTCATATTGTTTTAGGATGATCTTCTGAAGCTCTTGTAGTGTTATATAACTGATGATTTAGGAACAGATATCAAAATCACATAACAAGCACACTTCCCATGACGAGTAAGGGAAATGAATAAGTAAGGAATGTCGCATTTAGTAGACTTTTCTTGAGTAACTTGGTGTGACTTGCTGTAACAAATAGCAAGTAGTACGCCATCAGCACTGCACTTTAACTCAGAAATTGAATATCAGGAGAACTTTTGGAAAAACTCAACCAGTTGTATATAATGCACAATTGCACTTTAAGACTGTACTGTTTGTGGCCCATTATTTATACATTGCTGCAAATATAAAGTGCAACTCTAATACACTAATATGCAGTTATACCAAAAGCCAGTTGCAGTGGTAATACTGTATTTCTGTGAGCATTATCTGTCTTTGGCACAGCGTGAGTACCACCCTGCCATCGCTAGAGGGCGTGTTCATCAGCACTCATGTCCTCATTTTACTGGCGTAGAGGGCAGGCTAAAGCCTCTCCACTGGCACTGCAGAGTCTCCATGCTGTGCTCCTGCAGTAGTGCTGGTGAAATGACTGATGTAGACATGTCCATCTATTAGCCTCTAACTGACTTGCTATTATAGACTCTGGCGTCATTACTTCCTGCTCCCCAACAGAACTGTATTTTCAACAGAGGCTTTCTGCTTAATTAAAGCACTATTACAAATTGATGAAATCTTGATGTGACCGGTTATAGCCTGCCCCTCTTAGCCTGTCTAACATTTATTTAAAGTGTCACTTTAAATACACTTAAGACCTGCCCGAGTATGCTGAAAAAAGTGGAACGCAAAGGCATTTACAAATTAGCTGCCTGTTTGTTTAAATAACCAAATGCTTTTGGACTGAGGAGTGTGCAAGTATAGGGCTCAGATACAGATATTCAAACATAGTCTTGGTATTTATAATTGATTTTGGATGGAAGTGTCTGCTATTTAGACAAGGTGAGGCATCATTCATTCCGAGTTGTATCGGCATGAGTCACATGAAAGTTAAGTAGTTTGGTGCCAAATGTTCAGCTGAGTTACATTGCGATTCTAGACTAAATCTGTTTCTGAGCAAATGGTCAGTTGGCCAGGTTCGTGTTTCACTTCACTACATTTGGATACCATCATTTGGCTAAGGGTTCGTCCTGGTAATGTTTTGTTTGTTTCCTGTGTCATGTAGTGAAGCGCTGAAGACGTCCGCCTCTGAGCAGGCTGGTCGGCTGGAGGCTCTGGAGAAGGAGAAGGCCTCCCTTTCTGAGGAGCTGGCCAGCAAACAGCAGGACAACAGCAGCCAAGGGAAGAAGGTACCAGAGTGTTCCTCACCTGGCTGCAACAATACTGCACCACACACTGTCCAGATAAACACTCACCTCTAATGCAACAACAGCAACTGCCCCATAAAATGTATTTATTTGTTTTGTCCCCGGCAGCTTGAAGAGCAGTGTGCCACTCTCAGCAAGCAAGTCAAGGAGATGAAGAAGAGGTAAGGAACCGCAGTGATCCAGAGAAGCCTCTTGGCTCTGAAGGCATGTGGACTATGAGTCATTGTCTGTCTTTTGATTGGCAACTTGAAGTATGCTTCCTCTTAGCCAACATGCTGCTTCCCCATGCTATGTTTATGCGTGCGAGGCTGCTTTGTGTCGCAGGGTGGCGTTTGGCCAGTTGTCTCTGCTGCTTGAATCCCTCCTAATGTTTTTCTGTTGCTTGCTTCTTTCTTGTCTTTGGTGCAAAAGCTTTCCTGGTAATGGGTACAGGTATTTATGTCGCTCCTGCTTACCTCATTTCATGCTGAGAGCACTGTGGCTATTGGACGCAGCCAGTTTCATCATTTTTGTAAAAGCCTCCCTAAGGTTTTAGTCATGTCCCATAATCTCTCAGCCCATTTGTCCATTTTCACAACCTCCATGCATATTATGCGCTCTTTTCTTTTTTTTCTTTTTGTGTCTGTGTTTGATGAGTACTTTGATATTTAAGTAAAGATATATAAGTTTGCATACCCCCCCTCTCACTATGTAGATACTTCTTTGACAATCATTTGATTGACACGACATATGAAACCCCAACACCAAGGACTAGACTATGTTCGAAATGTTTGGCACATTTTGGTTCATCCTTTGACTCTATTCATAGACTCCCGACCCTGAGTAAGCGCTCCCATCTCTCTGTCTGTGCGTCTGTCTGACCCCGTTGTTCTCTCTGTTGTGAACAGGGAGGGTGCACAGAAGAAGCAATCCGAGGAGGAGAAGGCCTCGCTCCAACAATCAGTCCAAAAAAGCAGTGCCTTGATCACAGAGCGGGACAAGGAGCTGGTGAAACTGAGAGACGAGGTGAAGCACCACACACTGAATACGAAATAATACGGCTTTTCAGTTTTTTGTCAGTTGTGACATTTGCCTTTGTGTTTACTCATGTGTAGGACATAATCATTTTCTGTCCATGCATATGTGTTTTGTGTCTGTTCGTCCATCCTAATGTCTCCCCCCCTATGAGCAGGTCTCAGAACTGCAAAGGGAGAGTGCGGCAGCAAAGTCGCTGCAGGTGGCTGTCCAGATGCTGGAGGCTGAGAAGTCTCGCCTGCAGGAGCGCATCTCCAGCCTGGAGAGCAGCCGGACAACAGCGCCGGCCAACGCAGCCGTAACCACGGCCACCAGCCCAGGTAAAGACCAACCTCCTTCAGAAGAGCTCTAAAACACTAGCTCTGTCATGTATGGATTTGGAGTTCTTGCAGTCCAGGCGTACATTTTTACTGTGAATTGTAACCTACATAAGCCAGTGTATCGTTAAAAGTAAATATTTATAATTAACAGCAGTACCCACTCACCTATGGCAAGATATTTTTGGTGGGTAAGAATGTTTCCATTAATGTACCTTATGATGTGACTGTTCTCTACAGGAGACTCTGCTATGGACCAGCTCAGAGAGGAGAAGGAAATGTCCGAGAGTCAGGTACACAAAATTCTTCCCAATGTCGCAATAGTGATCGGTCATTAGGTAGAGGTACAGTCCCGCCCACAATTATTGGCACCCCTAGTGAATATGAGCAAACAGGCTATGAGAAAATATGTCTTTGCTGTTTATCCTCTTGGTCTTCCACTCAAAATATTCATAAAAATCTTACCTTTTCGTTGAGGTAAAATAATTGAAAGAAAAAAAAAATTTGACATTAAAAAAATATTATTCTTCAAATCATGTGTGCCACAGTTATTGGCACCCCTTAATTAAATGTTGTGTGCAGCCTCCCTTTACCAAGATAACAGCTCTGAGTCTTCTCCTATAATGCGTGATGAGGTTTGTGAACAAATGGCACGGATTCTGAGACCATTCCTACATACAGTATCTCTCCAGATCCTTCAGATTCTGAGGTCAACGCTTGTAGACTCGGCTTCAGCTCATCCCACAGATTTTCTATGGGGTTTAGGTCAGGGGACTGTGATGGCCATGGCAAAACCTTTATTCTGCGGTTGGTGAACCATTTTTGTGTTGATATGGAGGTAAGCTTCGGATCATTTTCCTGCTAGAAGCTCCAACCACGGCCCATTTTAAGCTAACTGGAGGGGGCTGTTAGGTTTTCATTTAATATCTGCTGGTATTTGATGGAGTCCATGATACCATTTATCCTAACAAGATGTCCAGGGCCTTTGGAAGAAAAACATCAAAGATCCACCACCATACTTCACAGTGGGTATGAGGTGCTTTTCTGTATGGCTATCTTTCTGTCTACTCCAAACCCACCTTTGTTGTTTGTTGCCAAAAAGCTTTATTTTGGTCCCATCTGACCATATAACTCCGTCCCATTGAAAGTCTGACTTACATTTGGCAAACTGTAGGCACTTTAGTTTGTTGTTGATTGACAGCAGAGGCTTTTTTCTGGCAACCCTCCAAAACAACCTGTGGTGATGTGGGTGGCGTCTGATGGTAGTTTTGGGGACTTTCTGACCCCAAGACTCAACTAATGTCTGCAATTCTCCAGCGTTGATCCTTGGAGATTATTTTGCCAGTCGAACCATCCTCCTCACAGTGCGTGGGGTCAATTTACAGACAGATCCTTTTCCAGTCTGATTCCTTACATCTCCTGTCGCTTTAAACTTCTTTATTATTTCCATGATAGTGTATATGGGTATTTTCAACTGTTTAGAGATTTGTTTGTGTCCATTTCTTGATTTGTGCACCTCAACAACTTTTCATGGCACATTTTCACTGTGTTCTTGGGTCTTTCCCATAGTGATGAATGACTAATGGAATTTGGCCTGTGTCACCTCATATTTGTATGCCAGTGGAACAGGAAGTCATGGTTGACCTCTTAAGAGTTCCCAATCAAACAGGTGAACTTAATAATGCAAAACATGACTGGAAATATATTTAATTTAGATTTAAATTATAGATTTTTCTAGGGGTGCCAATAATTGTGGCACACATTTTTTGGGGAAAAATATTTATTTTTTTTCTTTCAAAAATGTTACTTCAATGAAAAGGTAAGATTTTTGTGAATATTTTGAGTGAAAGACCAAGAGGATAAACAGCATAGACATATTTTTTCATAGCCTGTTTGCTCATATTCACTAAGGGTGCCAATAATTGTGGGCGGGACTGTATATGTTACTTAAATGACTTAGAGTTGTACGTGTCTTGTATCCAGTTGTACTTTTTTTTTCTCTGTCTGTTACACATCATAGTAAGTGTAGCTTCATAAAGGATCAATATGGTTCATTATGTGCACTTCCTGAGTACTTGTCAAACATACTTCTGTGACTCTAAAAATTAATCTGCTTTGCTTGACTTGCAATTAATCCTTATGAAGCTACACTTAAATATAAGCCAAGACCCAGACATCTTTGTGCACATATTTCTGTCAAACCATACCATACAAAAGCTAGGCATAGACCCATTCCAGATGCTGCCAATCAGTATGTTTGTTAGAACGTGATGTAGGTTCTCCCAAAGCCCAGTATCATGGGTATAACAGTCAACCTTTGACTGATATCGTGTGGCCTACTGAACTTACCTACGTAATTGACTTAATTGCCCAAAGATGAGACAAAAGTGAAAAAAATAATGTTTGTAGATCACTTCCCCTAAACCTGTGTGACCTGATGTGTTTGTAGACTGCATACACTTAAAATTAGACATTAACGCCTGAAAAGTATTTGAAAGCTTGTAAGTGGATGTGACTTATTTGGCATGTGCATATTACTCAAGTTTTCTGTCAGTTATGCTCAGATCTTACACCGATCGGCCTGACCTGGCACTCAGGTGAATCAGACCACACATATTTAAATGTGGAGGTCCTTAAGCCTTCTTCTTACTCAAAAAGGTGTCAAACTCGTTCTCCAATAAATATCTGAAATGATCACATAAGAGGACAGTCTAATTCACAGTCTTTTCACAGTCAAATCTAAAGGTACTTTATTTTGTAAAGTGTTTTTGACATTGTTGGAATGGATGCAGTGGATTAGGTGGGGGGCTTTCCTAATTTAGTTGAACTGCTCTTTGCTACCCCCTGCTGGTTTAAAGCTGGCCTTGCCCTCTTAGGCCCTCTCAAATTGCCACTTCCCGCATCTGTCTTGTGCATTTTGATCTTGCCAGAGGTGGGCCTTGAATTTGTTTTAACGTCTGTCTTTTTGTCTCCCCCTGTTCTCCCTCTCTCTCTCCTGTCTCTCTCTGTCTCTTACTCTGATGTTGACAATGCTACCTTCTCTCTAAGCAGGCAGCGGTTGGTTACTGTTCTCATCTTCTTCATTCGTTCATGCATGTTTTTGTTCAGTTTTCGTTCTGAGTTCATGTTCACTGGTTCTGGGTCTGTTCTGTGTTATTCCATGTTGTTTGTCCATGTTTGTGGACACCAGTAAAAGAACACAGACTTTTCAATATCCGTTTTCCTGTTTACAACTGGGCTCCTCTGTCATAAGTCTAATATCCTTGTCAGACATTTCTCTGTCCTATTACTGTGCCACATGCTACCCACATGACTGGCTTCCCTATCAAATTGAAAAGTCATTGGGAACTGTGAAAATTAAGTTTGTAGAGTTTGCTGACTAAAAACTCTGTAATTACTGAAGTTAGTCAAACCATCATGTTGTACTTATGCACTGATTCAGTTCTTCTAAGTCATTAGCTTTGCCTCCTGATTGAAGTTCTATTCTAATAAGTGACTCCACTCATTTTTGACCTTTTGAATGTCATACCAAAGAGAAGGCAGAAAGTGATTGTTCTTTTACTGGTTTTGTTCTGTAGAGGAATGTCTCATACCGTACATGTTCTGTACATCATGCTGTTTTGACTTTGGGATACGTAAAGGAATGCAGGTGTTGCTTTCATACAGGAACTGAGGTGGGGCACGTGGGTGATGCCCTTGTTTGTACTAATGGCAGCTGTGAGGCTTTACACTTGTGTAGAATGGAAACTGTCCGAGAACCTGGTGTTGTTTGTCACGTCAATTTTAATCCAAATAGTTTGTGTGTATATATGTGGCCTTGTCCCTTATTTGTGTTTGCGTGTGCGGGCAGATTGAGTTCCTGAACTCGGTGATTGTGGACCTGCAGCGCAAGAACCAGGATCTTAAGTCTCAAATGGAGATCATGGCTGAGGCAGCGCTGAATGGGAACAATGCCAACGAGCTGGACAACTACGACAGGTATGTGCTCATCTCAGCCTGTCCCGTCCTGAATGCTCTTTAATCTCAAACTGATCTCAGACTTTTCACGATGGACACCAAATTCAATTTAATTTTATTTATATAGCGCCAAAGCAATAGAATTGTCTCAAGGCACTTTACAGAGCGCAGTGCCTGGACCTACTTAGAGCACAATGGCGACAGGGGCAAAAGATCAAAAGAAACGTTAAGTAGAACCGCGGCACATATGTGGGGACCCATCTGCTTGAGGTCGGCTGAGGAGAGATAGAAAGGGGGCGATCATGTAAATAACTGCTGTATTTTATACAGTCGCACTATGCCATGTTATGTTGGAAGCAACTGTTTAGTCTTTGTCAGACTCCCCCTCACCCCTGTCTTCCTCCTGCTCTGTGCAGTCGGGCTGAGGGGCCTGTGAAGAAGAAGCTCCCGCCGCGGCTCTTCTGCGACATCTGCGACTGCTTTGACATGCACGACACCGAAGACTGCCCCACACAGGCGCAGATGCCCCCCTCGCCGCCGCACACCACCTACCATGGGACCAGCGAGGATGAGCGCCCCTACTGTGACATTTGCGAGGCGTTCGGCCACTGGACAGAGTCTTGCAACGATGACCAGACCTTCTAGAAGCTTCTTTGCAGACTCTCTAGAGGCTTCTGTTTGCCTGCTGCTCCCTCTATATCTCTCTCTGCACAAAGCAGCCTGCAATACCCACAAAAACATGCCTCTCATCACACCTCGCGCAAGAGTGTTGTGTGTCTATACTCTGTGACTATGAACACTGTGTGTTTGTGTGTGTGTGTCTGTGTGTACATGTACACGTGCACAGTGAATGAATGTGTTGCATAAGTCCACTCTTTCATGCACACAAAGCCCCAAAGCGCTCTTACTGGGAGATCTCTCAAGAATTAAGGCAGTCAACTTAATCTGGTCACCCGTTACACACGTTGCACAGACTGTTCTTACAAGGCAGATGAAGGTGAAGGCAAATGGTATTCTATATCACCACAAAAAAAAAAGCTTTCTTTTGGACTAGTACTTGATATGAAAGAAATAAGAAAAAGAAAATGTACAATTATTTGAATGGGTCTGACTTTTCATTCTTTCTTTGATACTCTTGTGTATGGACTGGCACATGGTGTGCGCTTGCGTGTGCGTGTGCGTGTGCGTGTGCGTGCGCACTCAAGGGTAGAGGTTACCTCAACGGTTGTGGCTGAATATAGTAGAGGGTGGCTTGCTTTAGGGGAGTATGGGGGGGGTCCAGTCTTTATGGGCTTAACAGTATCCTCATACTGAAGGGGGCACAGCGAGGGAGATGCCATTTATATCCTAACGCACTGCACACTTTACCCCCCTCTTTGTGCCCTTGTGTGTAAAGACCCTTTGTTCCCTTTCTGAAATTGCCTTTCTGAGATCAAAGAAATTAACATGATCATTACTATGAGGATAAACTATTTGAGAAAGGACTGCATTTGTGCTGTCCCATTTTATGTAAGCTTTTCTTTGTCCTTTTAAATGTTGTACATCTGTACAAATCTAATAAAATAAAAAACATATGTTTCAATGAAGGTATCTCCTGGATTGTCTGTAAAGATTTTTAAGAAGTTTTGACATGTGACTAATTACCACATTTCTTTAGTGAGGAAAAGAGCTTTTGACACCACAACGTTTTTACTGTTGAATGTGTATGTATGGGAAGAATGCCTGTGTAAGTATTGCAACTTTTTGAAGCATTTTTGGCACAGACATTTGAATCCTTAATAAATGCAGGTGGTGTTTGGTAAATTGTATTTGTATATCTGTGTATAATTATAAAAGATAAAGGACTTTTTGAGGTATCTTTTGTGACTGAGTGTGCTACACTTGAATCGTGTGGATAGCGAATATACATCCACGTGTATAACCCTGGCGCTACATAGCCGGGTGTGGAGGAGTTCGAGCATAGGTACCCACATCTCCACGTTTGTGTTGGGGCATTTATGGCCTGTATTTAGGACAGATGATAAGGAAAATGATTGGGTGAGTGGAGAATAAGATTGAGAAATGACCTGGGCCAGACTCATCCCTCATTGGCACTCTGACCTGGGCCAGACTCATCCCTCATTGGCACTCTGACCTGGACCAGACTCAACCCTCATGGGCACTCTGACCTGGGCCAGACTTCACCTTCATGGGCACTCTGACCTGGGCCAGACTCAACCCTCATGGGCACTCTGACCTGGGCCAGACTCAACCCTCATGGGCACTCTGACCTGGGCCAGACTCAACCCTCATGGGCACTCTGACCTGGGCCAGACTCAATCCTCATTGGCACTCTGACCTGGGCCAGACTCAATCCTCATTGGCACTCTGACCTGGGCCAGACTTCACCTTCATGGGCACTCTGACCTGGGCCAGACTTCACCTTCATGGGCACTCTGACCTGGGCCAGACTCATCCCTCATTGGCACTCTGACCTGGGCCAGACTTCACCTTCATGGGCACTCTGACCTGGGCCAGACTTCACCTTCATGGGGCTCTGACCTGGGTCAGACTTCACCTTCATGGGGCTCTGACCTGGGTCACACTTCACCTTCACGGGGCTCTGACATGGGCCAGACTTCACCCTCATGGGCACTCTGCTTTTTTCAACACGCTGGAAAGCTTCGAAGGTTTATGAAACTTAATTTCGCCATCACAAAGAGGCTCTTGCACCTCCGGAGCTACCCACCAAAATCAAGCATCGCATGTGTGTTATCATACAGAGCACTATGGACCAGGAATATTGTTACGTTGTAAAGGGAACAACCCCAGTCAACGTAATCTGCCTTTATAAAATAACTTCAGACTTCTTCGAGTCTTACCTTGAAGAGTTAAAAAAGAGAATTTACCGAAGGTCTGCCATGCTAAACGTCTAGCTGAAATGACAAACATGTGCTTTCACAGCTTTTTATTATCTATCGAAAGTTGCAAATACAATGTTTAAGTATCGAAATACTATTAGAAAAAATGAACACATGTATCAAGACTTCTCTCGACCTCGAAAAACGTTGTGGTGTCAGAATATCTACAAAAACGTCCTACTACTGCATGTCAACGGTTTTACTTTTACATAGACTAAAGCTATATCTAATTCATTTGGACTTGCCATCTTGTTGTCTTGTCGTGATCTCCTGAATAAAAGACTGCGCTTTTCTCCATTCAAAAAACGAGAGGGAGCGAATTACCGTAAATATTGTAATGTTCTGGTGCCAAGTCTTAAATGTAGACTGAACATATACATATAACATTTACGTTTACATTTAACATTTAGATATACATTTAACATTTACGTTTACATTTATTATTCATATTTTACATTTACATTTAACACTTATATTTAACATTTATATATAACATTAAACATTTACGTTTATATTTAATATTTACGTTTACATTTATCATTTATATATATATATATATATATATATAACATTTACATATAACATTTAACATTAACATTTAGATGAAAGATTTATATTATTAAACAACTTATTAAACAACAATTTCTCTCTAAATGTTTGAAAAAGTGAAATGTGAATATTGTTGTCCTTTTTTACCCCCTATTATAATGCTAAATGTGCCAAAATTGAGCAGGATTTTAGAACGTGCAACATTTTACAAACGGCGCCCCATAGAATAATGGCACGTATGTCAGGCACATATTGTTGCGCATTGGTGGTGATGTGCAGAACTCAAACGCTCGACTCAGAACACAGCAGTAGATTGAAGGATAAACGTTTTACTTAGCAGTTTCGGTACACAGGTAGGCAGTCCAAACATAAAGCAAACATATCCAAATAGGGCACAGGCAGGAGAATAGTCATTGTACAGTCCAAGGTCGGAAACACGAGAAACTTAATAAACAATATTAAGAAATATTAATGAAATATTTACGATCGCTAGGATAACTGGGAAAATACAAGGAACAAAAACACGCAACATGACGAGAACCCAACGGGTAACAAGAATACACAGATATCATGGATAACGGGGAGAGGTGAAAACAATCAAGGCGGGGCAGATAATCAAATGCAGGGCGTGAGGTGTCATACACGAGGAGACAAAGGTAAAAAATAAACACAGGAACACAGAACACGTGACAACACAAGGTAGACAAACTAAGAAACAGGACAGAGCACAGACCTGACCCACATGTTCATACAATAATAATATGCCCCAACTTAAAAAAAAAACTGTTGACCCAGTATCTGATTTTCTAAAATGATATGTAATGAGATATGCCATGGTGGTGACGTTAGCACCCCTATGCACAATATTAGACCACTCATCAGACCATGGGCCTCATTTATAAAACGTTGCGTAGGAACCATCCTACATTTTGTCTAAGACATTTCCTGAAATGAGCGTAAGTGAGATCCACAGTAAACAGACGTACACACAAAAAACACGTGTACGCCAATCCTTCAGTTATAAATCACAAATGGTCGTGAAAATGTGGGCAACTGAATCTCCGCCCTCAAAACGCCCCTATTTAATCTAATCAGCATATTATCAATGCACAAACAGAGCGCATCCTCAATGCACAAACTCTCTGTGACGGTGGCAAGCAAGAAAGAAACATGTAAACAGAAGAATTAAAGTGAGGCTGGCATTGACGTTCTGCTGACGGAACAGCAGATGCGGGCCAAAACATCGTTATAAAGCCTGTCTGGTGGCGTAGCCTAATGGCAAAAGCAAAGTATTTGACATGTAGTAGACACGTCTCTGAAGCACCAGCACCTGCGAGGCACAGGAGTGTGCGAAATATGGATGAGAATACATTGGGAAACCTGTTTTACGCAGGAAATCTTCTTTCACATTTTGCTGGGCAGTGTATGGAAATATAATAAATTGCGGGCATATGGGATAGTATACTGCGAAGAACATCGGGCAAAATTCTGCTTAATGATGACGGGGATTGCTCGACTGGTCCCATCGGAACGGTATCGTTAGCCAGGAATCCAAGAACGGACAATACCTGAACGTGTATGGCCTGGCTGCCTCTGGTGCGCCTCTCTAGACGAGAGGCCATTTGGGCACATCCAGTGGTGTAGTGGTCCCTGGAGAAGTGGGTAAACTCTTTATTTATTTTTAAGCAGCCCATACAGCACATGATAAACGCCCTGTTTTGAGAAGTGGTTAATCCAATGCTGACTGAAAAATAAGTGGGTATCCGTATACCTGCGTATACCCTGGACTACACCACTGTGCACAACGCTCTCGGCAAGCGGTAGCCACCTATCAGACATACATCATCCTGTGTCAAAAAGTCTGCACGATCACAACAAAAACCCTCTCTCTCCTTATTGCGCAGTTGGCAATATCCTCTAACAACGCCAATGCAGCCATATCTCCTAGCTACTGAAAACTAAGCCACTTTTAGTATTTTTATAGGCTATAAGTTTGAGCGAAATGTTTTACAAGTGCGAAATTAAAACGGAATACCTATAAGATGGGAATATCATTCATGTGTAAATTATTCTAATAGTTTATTTGATTTTATTGAGCGAAACATTAATTTGGCCTTTCACCATTAGCCCAAATGGTGACGTTGATGAAACTGCGTGTCGGCCGTCGGTGCTCGGAGAGTCCCGAATTCCTGCAGTACTCCAGTATTGCCGCAAGGAAATGTACTTACACGAACTGAAACCAGACGTAGAGATACGTCCTTTTCTACGTCTAAGACGGTTTTTATAAATCTGTACTTAGACGTGGATTTGATCGCACGCACAGTCTAAGATCAGTTCTGTGCGTAAGTAGCCTACGTTTTATAAATGAGGCCCCATGTCCTGGCTAGTGGCTACACACATTTGTTATTGAGAGAATCCAGTCGATGTTTAGACACTGTTAAAGTTGTTGTAGTACGACACGAATCATTAACTATATTATTAAATAGCAATGCATAAAGTTCATATTTTTTATGTACTTTTGACCGGGTGTTTTGGTCTAAATAATACCCCATCATGTAGGACTGTTTAGCTGCTTTTTATTCAGGCCCAACAAAGACTTAACCGCGGCCTCGGTGAGAGCTAGAGGGCACAACCTCTTTTTCACTCTCGTGATGCTGTGACAGCTCCCAGGTGATCATGTCCACCGACCTCATAATCTTTAGAGGCAAGGACTGAACCTCTTCGCTTCACAGACACGCATCAGGGCACGCAGCAACCTCAGACGGTAAATTCTCTTTTTTAACTCTTCAAGGTTGGACAAGTTTACAAGTTTACAATCACCCACGTTCAACTTTAGCAAGACAGCTTCAACCTCAGCCATACGGTCTGCTAGCCGGTTGAATGCTACTTCATTGTTAAGATTGTCTATCTTCACATTTAGTTCTGTTAACGTCGACTCAATGATATCCAGGCGGTCTGATATCTGTGTAAATGCAGAAAGAACGGCATCTGAGGTCGCAGCAGACCAACCAGCACAATGTTCCACTACCAATGCTGACCTGTAAGCCGATTGTGATTGTCCGACGTCAACTGTTTGCCCCGTGTTTACTGTCGGTGAAGCTAAACCTGAATCGGGTGAGTCAACAACGTCCGTGTCAAATGAGGCCTTGTCCCACAAAGAGATCTCTGTGGCTATCCATTCAGTTAGATAGTCCTGTAGCGGGTCTTGTCTCAACACATTGCTGCCAGTGGAGTCCTCTGCTATCTGGTTGTCTGAAATTAACACAAAACAATGTTAGCATCTCCATTCCACACCGTTTCTTATACACGATTCCATCCATCCATCCATTGATTCAAAATGTTGGGGGACAATGTATTTTCCTTTAAGGATTAGCAAAAGGTTGCTCTTCCCTATACCTCTCAAAGTGGTCATTAAAACTGAAACCATGTCTTTAAACCTATTAGACTGAATGTTTAACTGACTTTTCTACTTTGTCTTGACATTGAGATCCCACTGGAATGAACTCCTGATTACATATTTATTATATAGTTATTACTTCTTTATTACCAGCATGTTTCATGCTATTGATATTCCAATCAGACCAAACTTTTTTGGTCCCAGTGGGACTCAATAGACTGGGATATAAAACGGCATTTGATAGAGAAGGAGGCCACCAGGAGTGACAACGGCAACAACACCAGGCTACATTAATGGGGTTTCGCATTCAGACATATTTTAATTAGAGTGCATGAAATGCCATGTCTTGTTTTTCCTAGGCTTCTTATTACAGTGCATGAAATGCCCTGTATTGTTAATCCTAGACTTCTTAATACAGTGCATAAAATGCCCTGTATTGTTATTTCTAGTTTTCTTATTATTCCAACTTCTTATTATTCTGTTTTATTCTATGTCTCTCAGACAAATTGGATCTGATTGTAACCCTGCAATTCTTGGAGTGGCGTCCAGAAAGTCAGTAAAATGACTATAGATAACTTAATATGATACAAATGCGGTATACGGATCTTTTAATATGTTTTTAGTCTCACCAAAGTACAACTTATCACTCTGAATGCAGTCTATAACAGACAACTAGAAGTGTTCAATGAGAGCGTTTGCCAAACCCACCCCCAACAAACATTGACAATACAAGAATTGAGAAAATATGAGGGGTTAAATACATAGGGAAATTAACCAGGGAAAGAGGTAATTGGATGGAATCAAAGAGGGGCATGTGAAACTAATAAAGACAAAGAACAAGATTAACCGAAACTGGTGGAACCAATGATACAATAAACTAAGAAACCAGGAAGAAACCAAACGGGGCGTGAACAGCAACAAGAAAGAACAAAGGCACATGGCTAACAGGAAACGCAGGAAATAACCAAAGAAGCAGACTAAAGGGCTACGGTAGGATAGTCCATCCTATCATCTTTTCCTAACCATTTTTCCTTGACCTCAATGTAAAATGTCAAGACATTAAGGGAAGATGTGATGTAGAATTTAGGGATCCACCCAAATTCTTACGTATAGTTGTACCAAACCTGTACTGTTAAAGCAAAGGTGAGGAAATCCGTGTTAAGCATGGGGGGCAATGTGGCCTGTGCCACAGACATTTATACAAGCTGGGGGGTTCAGACAGTTCATAAAACATAGTTTAGTTAAAATAAAAATGATGAAAAAAAGAGATGAAAAATATAGTATGAGTATGTGGAAATATTTTTCACAATAAATTGTATGCTAAAAAAAAAATATCAGAATCATGTTTATTGGCCAAGTACATTTCCAAATACGGGGATTTTTTTTCTGGGTTTAGTTGCTCTAAATGTATTTAAACTGATAATTTGATGCATTACCAATGAATATTAGATTAGAAAATACAGCATGTGCCTGATTAACATGACTTCCGATATAAGCCACGACACTTTGGGTTTTCTATTAAAAGACAGATTATTTTGTTGATTTAACAGATACAGATACGGATAACGACGCCAGTATGCACATCTAGTGATAGCATAGTAGCGTACTGTTGGAATTGGCCTGTTTTACAGCCCTTCCCCTACTGGAGGGATGTCTGCTGGTAACATAGTTCCACACGCCTCTGATTGTCAGTTTGTACCTGCTGAAGATACTCAAACGGGTCCTTTTTTTCCATTCTCAAACTTCCCATTTTCTCTGGAGTGAAGAAAAACACAAAACCTTAATGGATCCTTGTAGAATGCCGTCCCAGCTTGTTCTTTCTTCTTGCGTCCTTGTCTGAGGAAGCGCCGCCCTCCTTAGCATAGCCAGTCTACTCTTGATGAAATAGCTAACAGCATCACATGTTTCTCCTTTATGAATGGAAGGATTGTTCCATGTGGCGTAGCCTACTGTACTGCCTGGACTGTTCTACGGGCGATCTTACATTTTGTGCATTGTATGGGCTTTCTCTTCTCAACTGTCTCTGTCATGAGGCACCTAGTTTTTTACCCCAGGGTATATATATGATATGATATAAATGAATAATGTAGAAAAATGCAATGGTTGTAATACAGTGGTGTGGTGGACATGGAGCAAAAACCTACCGATACGTTGTAAACAGGGTCTTAGAAACATACACAAGGACACACACCTGCTGAAAAGCATAGTGACAGAAATGTTAGCAGTAAATGCACTGATTTTCGACAGAGATGCTCCATGGACCACTACTCAAATTGGCTGGAAGTCTGTATGAATAAATAAACTTCAGTTCATTGCATTCGGTCGTCTGCCTCTCATTGAAGTAGCAACTTAAAAATTTGAAGAATTAGTTAGCTACAACAATAAAAATGTAAAGACTATGTCAGTTTTTTTTACATTCTATAAATACTCTGAACGATCATCGATAAAAGCATACTGAGGCCTAAAATATCATATTTGATCAATTGTTAATATGGACTTAAAGGTGCAGTATGAAGGATTTAGGGGGATCTATCAGCAGAAATGGAATATAGTATTCATAATTATGTTTTTACTAATGTATATCACCTGTAACTACAAATCGTTGTGTTTTGTTAGCTTAGAATGAGCCCTTCATACCTACTTAAGAGTGGGTCGTCTTCCATGAAAGTGGCGACTTGAATTTGGCGTCCGTTGGAAGGAGAATTAGATGAAAGAAGAGGAATCTGTGGTACTTGATTCCTCGTTGTCAAAGAAGCGAAAACATGAAGCAAAACCAAGATGAAACAGGCTACAGCATTGTGTGCCTTTTCTAGAGTGATGCCGAAGTTGCCTGTTTTCTGCTGGACAGGTAATTTAGTCTACCAATCTAAATGCAATGTCTTGGTTGATAGCTTTAACAATGACATCATTTTGGAAGTAGCTACTGGCACTTGAACCGGGGTCTACAGGTACCAAACCTGCACCCTGACCACAATGCCAAACATACTGATCCGTAGTGACAGTCACACAGGCATCCCTCACGCATCCTCCAACCGTACTTCTCCCATCCAAGGGTGCCCCACACACTAGAGCTTCACCCTTCCCAGGGTGCCCCACACACTAGTGCTTCACCCTTCCTAGGGTGCACCACACTCTAGTGCTTCACCCATCCCATGGTGCCCCACACACTAGTGCTTTACCCTTTCCAGGGTGCACCACACACTAGTGCTTCACCCATCCCAGGGTGCCCCACATAGCAGTCATGCTCTTTGGCATTGCCGTCAGGGTGCAGGTTTGGTACCATGTAGACCCAGGTTAGACCGATATTTAAACATTATAACCATATAACATAATGTACTGGAGATGCAGTATAGTTCAAATTGAATAGTTCTGAATGATGCACAACTGATATGTATAGTTCATCTAACAGAATATTTAAACTTAACTTATACATTATACATGTTCCAAAATAACACACCCAAGTTGAACTTAAATATATTTCAACAACACTTAAATATAAGTCAGTATACTGTTTTCATACTTTAAATGCACCTCGAAAAAGTATGCAAATGCCTTCAATTGAAGGGTTTACAGTAACCATAGTTTCATTTACATTTAGATACTGGGTGGTATTTCCTGTTTGTGCGAGGGTTCCCAAATTATATTTGACACATATATACATCAAAATACTGATTTTCTCTTCGGTTTCTCAGCAAATGTACAGTGCCCTCCACAAATATTTGCACCCCTAGTGAATATGAGCTAAACAGGCTATAAAAAAATATGTCTTTGCTGTTAATCCACTTGGTTTTTCACTCAAAATATTCACAAAAATCTTACCTTTTCATTGAAGTAAAATTGTTGAAAGAAAAAAAAAAACTGTATAAATATTTTTTCCCCAAAACATGTGTGCCACAATTATTGGCACCCCTACAAAAATCTTTAACTAAAATCTAATTGAAGTATATTTCCAGTAATATTTTACATTTCTAAGTTCACCTGTTTGATAAAGAACTCTTATGAGGTCAACCATGACTTCAAGTTCCACTGGCGTACAAATATGAGGTGACACAGGCCAAATTCCATTAGTCATTTATCACTATGGGAAAGACCCAAATAACACAGTGACGATGTGCGACGAAAAGTTGTTGAGCTGCACAAATCAAGAAATGGACACAAGAAAATCTCTAAACAGTTGAAAATACCCATTTCAACTATCATGGAAATAATTAAGAAGTTTAAAGCGACAGGAGATGTTAAGAATCAGCCTGGAAGAGGACGTGTCTATACATTAACCCCACGCACCGTGAGGGGGATGGTTCTACTGGCAAAATAATCTCCAAGGATCACAGCTGGAGAATTGTAGAGGTTAGTTGAGTCTTGGGGTCAGAAAGTCTCCAAAACTACCATCAGACGCCACCTACATCACCACAAGTTGTTTTGGAGGGTTTCCAGAAAAAAGCCCTTTGCTGTCAATCAACAACAAACTAAAGCGCCTACAGTTTGCCAAATGTAAGTCAGACTTTCAATGGGACCGAGTTATATGGTCAGATGAGACCAAAATAAAGCTTTTTGGCAACAAACATCAAAGATGGGTTTGGCTTAGACAGAAAGATAGCCATATAGAAAAGCACCCCATACCCAATGTGAAGTATGGTGGCGGATCTTTGATGTTGTGGGGATGTTTTTCTTCCAAAGGCCCTGGACATCTTGTTAGGATACATGGTATCATGGACTCCATCAAATAATTATTTAATTAATAATATTAAACGAAAACCTAACAGCCCCCTCCAGTAAGCCTTAAAATGGGCCGTGGTTGGACATTCCAGCAGGACAATGATCCTAGGCACACCTCAAAATCAACACAAAAGTGGTTCACCGACCACAGAATAAAGGTTTTGCCATGGCCATCACAGTCCCCTGACCTACACCCCATAGAATATCTGTGGGATGAGCTGTAGCCAAGTCTACAAACGTTGACCTCAGATTCTGAAGGATCTGAAGAGATACAGCATGTAGGAATGGTCTCAGATCCCGTGCCATGTGTTCACTAACCTCATCACGCATTATAGGAGAAGACTTAGAGCTATTATCTTGGCAAATGGAGGCTGCACAAAACATTACATTAAGGGGTGCCAATAATTGTGGCACACATGTTTTGGGGGAAAATATTTATTTAATGTCAATGTTTTTTTTTCTTTTAATAATTTTACTTCAATGAAAAGGTAAGATTTTTGTGAATATTTTGTGTGAAAAACCGAGAGGATTAACAGCAGACATATTTCTTTATAGCCTGTTTAGCTCATATTCACTAGGGGTGCCATTATTTGTGGAGGGCACTGTATTTACCAAAGTTGACTTGAATCATTCTTCTAGTTAATCTGCAACTACCATCCAACCCTAGACTTTAGACGAGTTTGGATAAAATGTAGTCCCTAAACAGTGAACTCTGAAACATGGCGTTAGCAGCTAACAGTTAGCTGTCTGTGTCTGAATTCAATGCCTGTTGATGTGTTACACTACGTTTCCATCCATAACTGCTCAACAGGAAACAAGCACTACAATGATTTAACATTAAAAGGTTTGGTCTTCGATTTGAATCTTTTTTTGTTACATTCAGAGAATTGCTCCTAACTGTCTGTTAAGTGTGTGCGGTCCAAAAAAACAAGAAATGCATCGCCATACTGAAAGTAGGGGTGTCATTTGTTTGGCTGTTGAGCTCAAATTTCATCAACCTTTTAGCAGAATCGTTGGCTGTACATTTAAGTTTAAATATCTGCTGACATATCAGTTCCTATTAGTAGTAGTTGTGCTAACAGTAACTACAATTCTACTAGATACAATGCTGTATGCTAATCAGTTTTTTGGTTTTGTTTGATCCCGTCTTTCTATTTTTTGTTTTGTTTGTTTGTCTTCACCCTATGTAAAGCGTCTTGGTGTATCTAGTAAAAGCGATATATAAAAATAAATAAGTATTATTATTATCATTTATAATATTATCAATAGTGTTAGTGCTGACCCATTTTGATGCAGTGCAAAACACTAGTTGCTACAGTGATGTCTCCTGATACGTACAATGCTAGTAGTTACAATACTGTCCAGCAGATGTCACTGTTGAAGTAAAACATATGTCTACAAAATCTTGGTAATCAGTTCCATACTACTAAAAATGCTCATCTTATGTAAACTAAAGCCATGGTAGGGAATACAAATTATTTTTCACCAAAGCCATAGAGTACTCCACTGTTGAAGGCAAAGCGAATAATACATTTAATGAAATCCATTACAGATCAAAAAGGTCAAATTCATAGTCCATTCAACTAACTACAATTCCAGTTTATTGCAAGGACTATAGGACTTGATTCTCTTCAGTTACACAGCATCCAAAATAAATGGTAGTGCACAACAGAGTAAATATATATTTATATATATATATTTATATATATATAATATATACACACACACACACACACACACACACATACACACCGACAGACACACAAGCATAAAAACATCTTCACTTACAAAATTAACTGTGAGAGATACTACTTCATTTGTCAGTCAAGGCATTCATTTTCTATTTTTCTTTTTTTCGTATGCAACACCACGGTGACCACTGCTCCCTCTCGCTCTTACACACCTCTTTACAATGGAAAATATGCAACATGGTAGCACAAGAGAGAGATACATGTCCAGCCTGCCTCTGCTCTCAATGAACCAATCTCTTTGAGACCAACAGATTTATCTCTACAGAATATATATATATATATGGAATACAGCGAGTGGGATCACTTAAGACTTAAGATTCCCACTCTGTGACACCACTGATTGATGTGATGTCAAATAAGTGAATGTGACAAATGAGTGTGGTCAAATAAGACTGTGAATGATGCGGAGGTGCTGAGGCAAGAGAGGCTCACAAGGCTGATGTAGACGGCCCTTGCTCACGCCAATCGCCATCTCCATAGGAGTGATAACACCAGGCCCTTCCACTCTTTGAAACCATGAGCACCTGGGTAAACATAGGTATGCGCCTTGTGTTGTGTTGTCATGGTGTTCCTCACGCAGACACGCACAGACACAGACTTGCGATGTTACTCAAGAAATTTCAGGAATCACTCAAAGGCTTAAGCTAGAGATACACATCATTGATAGAAGACTTGCTGAGAAAAACAAGTACAAATAATACTGCATTTCAAAAGTTATTTTAGAAAACAAAAACAAACAAACAAATACATTGAATACTGGAACATGATTTTACACAAGTTTTTTTTTTTTTTTTCTGCTCTCGTGAACAAAGATTTTCCCATCTCCATCTTGGGTTTGTGCTTCATTCTATGGCTAGTGGCAGTTGAATTCCATACCCGAAAAGTTCCTTTGATAGCGATCACGGTCTCAGGTCCTGCGCTTCTTTTTTTGTTTGTAGTTGTCCAGTCTCAAGTCAGGAATTTAAAGCAGTTTACCGGAGCTCTTTTGGCTGCACTCTCCCCAGGCACTGTGCAAGTCCCCCAGCTCTTTGTGAATGCATGCTGAAGCCACTGGAGCCACACAGGGTGGGGGCGTGGGGGATGTGTTGGGTGCAGGGAAGGAGAAGGCTGATGGGGTGGGGGGGGGGGGGTGGTGGACATCAAAAACCTGCCTTGAGGCAGGGGTGCATGTCATGGGTGAACACTGGACCTCCAGAGGGCACCTACAGGAACCATAGACATAAAAATAGCAGCACTGTCAACACTTCTGTAGCGAGCCATGGAGGCTTTCTGCATTTGTGTGTAAGGAAGACTTGGACCATGCTAAAGACAAACATATTCCATTAGATGTATTAGCAGCAGTAGCAGCAGCAGCAGATGAGCAAGAGATGCATGTTATTGTATTGATGCAGTGTGCCGATGTTCATGTATGCTATATCTACACATGCTAGGCTTAAGGACAGTTCCCTGACTATACTTACAGTACTTGGACTCAGTTGACCTGAGTGCAGGTGCTGGTCATGCAAAGGGGTTTCCGAATGGGTCTCTAAAAGGGTCTGGCCCTCCAGACTTGATGGCAGTTGCACTCTAACAATATCAGAGGGGAAGATATTACTCACTAAGTGATGGGGGAACCCAGTGAGCCATAGCATGGCATTCGACATTCCTCTGTGGACTGGTAAACTTGCCGAGTCGCACTGTTTCGATTTTTATCTGCCTTGGATTAATTCCCTTCTCTAAATATTTACTATATATTTACAAACCAAACTACATGAATTAAGATTTCTTTGATTTTTCAGCAGTTGTGATGTCTCAACACTGAACCATAATGTTATAAAACTTAGACACATAAAAATGTACATATGACGACAAGAGAGAGAGAGAGAGAGATAGAGAGAGAGAGAAAGAGAGAGAGAGAGAGAGAGAGATAACACGGTTCTGCACTCACAGTCATGGGTGCAGATGATCCAAAGACACCAGCTCCAAAGGGATTGTCAAAAGGGGCCTGACCCATAGTCTGGGGTTTTACTGGTTCTGTTAAAGAAAGAAGGAATCAAATGAAAGATTCTGTCACATCAGATTCAAAAATGTGTTCTTGTGAAACAAACACGTTCAAGGTGTATTTGAATTGACCTAAAACTTCTGGAATTTCAGTCAGTTTAGCAGAGGATTAAAATAAAGAATTTGTATTTAATTTAGTAAACGTCCAGAAAAAAATGGTGCTACTTCATAATGTACATAATGAATGAACCTTTACATTTACCACAATTAAAGTGATTACATTGAAGTTAACAATTTAATTTAGGAATGAATTCATTGATTACAAGAAAGGTTTGTGCTCCCTCATCAATGTTACAGTCACGGTGTGGTGAGGGCACCTGATACCGGCCCATTCTGCAGCATAAGTATTGATCTTAAAAGCTGCCCCTTACCCTTCCTAGCAGGAACCGCTGGAGGCTTGGCCATCTGGAAGTCCTTGAACATGTCCTTCACGGCCACATCTCTGATGTTCTTGTCCCCGAGAGGGTCCAGGTCCAGGAAGGCGTCGCTCTCCACCTTGGGTGCTGCCCGCGGGGGCACCTCTGGGGGTGGGGGGCTGGAGGCGGGCTGCCCCCCACCCAGTCCCCCTAGACCCAAGGAAGGCATGGGGAACACGCCACAGGCCTGGAAAGGGTTCACCACTGGGGCAGGCTGGGCCCAAGTCCCATTGGAGACAGGGGGGTTAGGCTGAACCCAGGTTGGAGGGCTGCTTGCGGGGGGGTAGGCCAAGCCAAAGGCTGTCGGGGCGCCCCCCCAGGTGGGTGCAAGTGCAGTGGGGAAGGCGGCAGGCTGGGAGAAAGGGCTGCTGGACAGCTGGGAGACAGTGGAGATGGCAGGAGGGAAGATGGAGGATAGAGGCTGGCTCCAGGGAGCTGAGCTAGGGGCTGGAGCTGTGGGAGGACCCAGAGTCAACCCTCCTGTGAAGGAGAAAACAAGACAAACAAAAAGTCAAAGTTTTGCCACAGTCATATAAACATTACGAGATCAACCTATTGGCCTTGCCCTGGTTTCAATGAAGTGACAACTCTTATGACTTTTGTAATTACAGTGGGGTCCTTATGGTGTCTTATGGGCCTTACCGAGAGCAGCCATAGTATCCGAGGTGCTCACTGGACTTTTGCTGAAGAGATTAGCAGGGATCATTTCTGGCTGAGGCGGAGATGGTGTCTCTGTGTGACTGGGCGATGTAAATGGGTCGGTACCAGATTTGTCATTTGTAGGAGACTGCCCATGAAACAAACAAACAAACAAACAAACAAACAAACAAAAACAAATATATGAAGATTGAAGGATGAATATAAACTAGCAGAGTTGTCACAGCTAGCATATTCTTAACATTTTAAAAAGAAGAATTTAATTACATTATTTCCCTGATACAGTGAGAGAGAGAGAGAGCTAGGGCAGTGAAGCAGTCGAGCAGAGCTCCTGTCAAACCAAGCCTTACCTTTAGGAGATAAATCACTGAAGCAGTAAAGTGAAAGACAAAATGCATTAGCAAAGCATGACAGAGCACAGTGATTTCAAAAAGAAGAATGTTTGGGGACACTGACCAAAGATGAAGGCCAACTTCACTTCAGCAGACTTCAATAATGCAATCATCTTACATACATTCTCAACATATTTAGAGAAGCTCTTTCGAAGCAACCAAGAGAACAGTCATCCAGCACAAACTACGCTTACAGACTGCTGCTGTATATACATAACACACATGGCTCTGAACTGCAGAGACTCAGGTACGCTCACGGTTCCTTTCTCTCTCTCTCACTCTCTCACCTTCACACTCCTCCTCCCCCGCCCACCCTTGGCATTCAATGGAGGAGGGCTGATGATGACCGAGTCCTTGGCCTGGGCGGTGAAGGCGGTGGCGGCGGGCTCGGCATTGACTCCGTTCTGCATGGGCTGACCTCCGACGGCCGCCTCCAGGAAGGGGTTAGGGATGGCCTTCCCGTGGTGGCCGTTCTGCTCATGCACCGGAACGGGGATGGGGACCGGGGCGCTTGCCGTGGGGTTCCAGGCACCAGCCTCCGTCCCCGCCCTGGCGTCCAGTGGCCATTGCCCGTTGCTCAGGGCCTGGACGGCCGTCCGGTTGGAGATCTGGTCGAACTGCTGGGCCAGGTAGTCCGAGTCGCCGTTCTTACCGCCGGTGCCGTTGAAAAAGGCAACTGATGAGGGGCTCTCGTGGCTGGAGGGGCGCAGGGCGGTGGAGGAGGAGGACGACGACGAAGAGGAGGAGGAGGATGAGGAGACGGCGCGCTCGCCGTTCTTGGAGAAGGGGTCGTCGCTGAAGGGGTCCGGGCTGGGGGTGGGGAAAAAGCTGAGCTGAGAGGAGAAGGGGTTCTCAGGCGAGAGGCTGGGCTGGGGCCTGAGGACAGAGGAAGAGGAGGAGGCGGTGAAGGGGTTGCCCTTCACGCAGTTCTGGTTGCTGTCGATCTCAGTGGACAGATCCATCAGCAGGATGTCCTGGGGCTCCTGCAGTGGGTAACAGTGAGAGACAGATGGAAGAGAACGAGAGAGAAAAGAAAGGGATGAATGAAGAGGGAAGTTAAAGAATGAGAGCGTGCATGGGGAGTGAAGGAGAAAAGAAAGTACAACAGAAATAAGACAGAGAGGAAAAAGACAGTTAAATGGTGAAAAGAAGGAAGCAGCGAGAAAGGAAAAACAACAAAGAGAGGAAGGAAGGGAATCAAGGATGAGGAAAAAGTGAAAGAAAAATTAGTTGGATTCTCTCCCTCCCCCTATTGACTAACTATGATGCCAAGTAATGGTATGTTCCATGCAATGACATCACAAAGCCCCTGTGAATATTATGTCTTTAGCATGACACATGTAGTTTGCTAATGAGTGATGGGTCCACAGCAGTCCAAATACAGTATGCAGTCATGGCTTTGATTTGAACAGATGATTTGCCCACAGTACACGCACTGATGGATGATTGCACTTGTTTGTTAGTTAGTTTACCTGGACGTTATTGCTCAGCAGGGGAAAGGTAGAATAACATTATTTCAAAACCATTTCAACACGACAAAATTAGACATCTATCCATTTACAAACAATGCTGTACATTGTGGTTTTGATGAAGAACTTGGCTCACTGGATATGGACAAAAACAAAATCAGCACAATACAAATATTGACAATGATTACATTATTCATTTTAACTTCATCCTTTTGCGATATTGCGAAATCTGGCATGAGTGCAGGCAAAAACCTCTAGAAGGTAATTCCAGCATAAGGCAACAGAACCTGTTTTGAAATGCAATTTTTTTCAGTGAGTGGAAAGCAGGATATTCTGACTACACAGTGCCTCTGCAATACCTCTTAAGAATCAGTCCTTATTAGACTAGAAAGTTTCAGCTGAGGGGAGGGATTCTCACTTGTCTCCACCAGCCTCAGCTGAATGTTGCCTCACAGAAACAACACAGACGGTTTTTGTTTGTTGGCATACGCCCAACTCTGTTACTCCCTTAGACCTCATTTCCTTGAGCCGGGCCTGAACTGGATGGCTTTGGCTCGGGCGCAGACACAACAAATGCCCAGACACACACACACACACACACACGTTAACAGACTTTCCTTCGCTGACGTCAAACCCCCCCCCCGCCATACGTACAACCGTCTCTCTGGTTCCATCAACAGCATGTTAGCTGCAGTGGTTGGTTTAGCGTGACCCTGGTTAGCGGAAGCATTAATAATCACACTGCCACGCAGATCTCAAGAATGTTATGGGTCAGATAAGGACACTTAAACAGCAGTAGTGTTTCGTCACGCTGACCTGAGCTGAGACCAGTTGTGAAACCTACATTAATCTGGATCAGACTAGCATAAACAGACTGCAGAGAGTTCTGTTTGAGTATGTCTTCAGACTCTGTGTGCGCTTCTACTTTGTTGTAGGACTCACCGACGGAGAATGCAAATCTGGTGGGGTCGACATGTCTCCAAACAAGTCCAGTTGTTCCATGCCCTGAGAGACAGACATAGAGAGAGAGAGAGAGAGAGAGAGAGAGAGAGAGAGAGAGAGAGAGAGATAAAGAGAGAGAGAAGGATGACAAACCTTTAAAGTATAATGATTTTTTTAAGCTCTACAGACCCCCAAAACCCCAAAAGAATAATGGGATGGGATGTGTTTCACATGAGTTTTGTGATCACATATTCTGTATTCTCCCTGTTTTCAATCTGACACCGGAAGAGAGAGAGAAGAAAGAGAAGAGAGAAGAGAGAGCTCTATGCTGGTGTCCAGCAGTAGGATAGAGTCCGCAGGGGGCTTGGCTGTAGTGCTCTGGAGCGGTGACATGGCCGGTGTCTGCAGACGGTATGCGGCTCGTCTCGCGCACTTCCTGTCTGCTAACCCAATTCCTTAACTCTCAGGGTGGGGGTGGGGTGGAGTTGCGGACACAGCATGGGCCAAAATCACTGTGGGTCAAGACCAACGGGGCCCCAAATCTACCCCATGGACATGGTCCTCCTGCACACACCCATGTTGTGATATAAAAACTGTGTGTGTAGGCAGTTAAATGTGTGTGTAGGCAGTTAAACTAGGTCACACAATTTCTAAAAACACTCAAAGAGCAAAACACCACACGTAATCTGTAAAACTATTAGATCATTCTCAGCCCTTTCAATTAGATAAAACCCTTTTTGCAAGACAGAGCAGATGTGTAGCTGTGGCAATACCCAACTGGGAGGCCGAGTATGCTCACATACTTAATGCATCGTGTACAAAAAAACATACTACATACAACTTACATACTACACAATATTGTATATGATTTTTTTTTCCTTTACTGAACACTTTGAAATACTGTTTTGGAAATGAAGTCTAAAAAGTCCTTCGCCAACATGAACTTTATTTAATGATACAAATTTGTATTTCCTGTATCATGTACATTTTGTACTGTACTTGTATATTTATACATTCAGTCTTTTGTAACCATTTTCATAAGAGCGTTTTAGATTTATGACACTAGTATCTATTTAGTGATCCAAAAAGTCTAACCAAATACATAGCTGTGCTTGCCTTTTGATGCAATTGAAAATTGATTATTCATTTTTGAGTGCAGTGTTTAATTTTGAGATATTGGGGGGGAGGGGGGGGGGGTGGGGTTCTGCATTTTGTGTACACAATTATCTGAATTGTGTGTAGAGTTTTGAAAAAAAGAAAGTTTCAGAAAACGTGTTTAAGCAGTTGTAAAAAACTGTAACGCTAAGCATTTGGCAAATAACCTCAAATGCAAAACTCACCACCCAACACCAGAGGGCACTATAGGGCACAACACAACCAGTGCTCAAGATCCCTCCACAGCTGAACCCAAAGGGCATCGACACATTGAAACTGTGTTGGTGAGGGGATACGTGGGAACACAGTGTTTGCAGTGCCACCTGATTTGTAGGTGGCGTCACAAATGTTGAATCACTGACACTGTGAGAGATTTGGAAGTTGGCAGTTGGAAGTTTGGAACATTCTGTCCATCCACCTGCATTGTGTAACATGACGTGACCGGAGACAGAGGCCAATAAAGACTGATCTCCCACACTAGACTTTCACAGAACTGAATCTTAAATGGTGTGGAGCAGAGACTGTTGATACACAGTTGCACAAACGGTAGAGAGAAACTGTATGTTCATCATACATTACTAATGTTTCTTTTTCTGGTTTGTTGAAGTTGTCAATTATACACACAGCATAGCGCTTCTAGACGTTATGATGTTCTCTCATACATGCAGTGTGAGCTGTGAGACACCTACCTTCAATTTGTCACCTTGGTTGCCATTAGTTGATTCAGTGCCATTCTGAGAAAGATACAAGGTAGTATATCTATTTAGTCAACCACTTCACACATTTTATGTCTACAGACTAATGATGTATTTATTTTTTGAACTGACTGAGCACAGGATTTATACAAACCTCCACTACCTTATTTGTTTCATCCTGTAAATGAAAGAAAACTAAATATTAAAACATGAAATGTTTTGATTATGGAGGCCGAGATCCTGAGTGAGCCGTTTCACCTGGATCACTGAAAAAACAAACACACACTACGTCTCGGTTTCATGGAAAGTGGTGTGACGCTAGTAGAGCTATACTCGGAATTAAGGTGTGTATGTTTGTGTGTGTGTTTGACATAATGGCACATTAACAGACACTGGAGCCCAGCTGAGTCTGCTCACCTCTGGTGACAGTGTTTATAAGTTCTAATTATAGTGCATTACAAGCCCAGCAAATAACCACCCTGGAGAGGGATCTCATCCAGGGCCTAGTGAGGGGGGAGGGGGGCGCTCAAAATGATAATTAACTAAACCTGATGAGAGCTGTTGCCTCCGACACACCCATTAATCAGGTGCACATGAAACATAGCACTTTGATTCAGCCCAGACACAGGCACAAATACAGTCTTTCACACAGATTTACAGACACACACAAACACACACACACACACACACACACACATCTCAACAAAGCAATATCATTTTTCTTCTCAAATACTGAAACAAAATGGGGTTTTGTTGAAGTTTAGTGATGTGTAGCTGGGAGTTGCTCTTGTACACAGCGCATACACACACACACACACACACACACATTCCCCACAGCTCTCTGCAGGAGGCCTCTCTCACTGTGGCTGTGCTTTCACTGAGATACCTCACCTTCTTTGAGCCTTCCGCTTCCTTTTTCTTCATATTGAAAATTAACTGGAAGAGGTCCTTCAAGTCAATAACGAGAGGTTCCGCCTGGAGGAAGCACAGCAACCATCAGGGCACTTGTCAGGGAGTGGCACAGAGAGCATTCACTGACATGGCAATTCAGTCAATTAAGAAGGGAACACGGACAGAGAGACTTAAAACCTCATAAATAGGCAACATTTACAGTCGAGCCGGCAAACTAATGAAACCAAATGAAAAACGAGCAGGTGAAGCAACATGTCCAGTTCTTGCATGATTTTTACTCATGTCTCCTTTTTGGACAGGAAATGACAAGAGTGCGAGTTGCCTAGCGTTCTTGAAAAATCAAACACTCCAACAGCAGCAGCAGCATCCTAACCTGCTGAGCCGTTTTGAGGGCGAAGAACTGATGCTGGCCTTCGGCGCCGCACACGTAGCCAAAGGCCCGGTTGTCGGTCACGTCCCTTGCGATGAAGGAGATCTTGTTGACCGCGTGCTCTAGCACAGCCGCCTGAGGAGGAGACACACACACACACACACACACACACACACACACACACACCACACACACACGAACATACACTCAGCATTACGCCATTGGACAAGTGACACTCTCGGCCCTATATAAAAAAGTGATGCTGCAGAAAGAGGAAGGCGGTGAGCTTCCTTACCCCGGTCTTCTCATCAGTGATGGTGATGCCCGACAGAGAGATGTTGACCCACACTCGTTGCTTGTGTTTGCCCTGGGAGCGAGCCGCCGCTGCCTTACCCTGTCCACAGGAGACGAGCACACAGACAAAAATCACTCTACGCTTCACACATACACGTGCGATAGCATTGAAAGGGACCGGGACAATAATTATTTAATCTGTCTGTGAAAAATGCTCTTTTCTCCGAGGATATTAATTCCCCTAACAGAGTACCAGGCCAGTACGTGGGATTCTAGACCTTTTAGTGTGTTGTTTGTGACACAAAACTTCATGGAAAACAGAGAACAGGGCAGCAGACAGAAACATTGAAAGTAGGCATGTAATGGACATACAATCTACCTTTTCACTTTCCACACCATAAGTCCTCCTTCACAAAACAGGTACTCACAGAAGTCTCAGTCATACCCTTTGACCTACCTTCAGTTTCATCATGGAGTCCTGACTCATTTTGTCCCCCCTGGCTTCGGGTACATCGTCCACTCCAATCAGCTTGGCCTTGTACCGCACGCCGTCTCCTTTGAACCTGGCGAGCAGGTACTCATCCGTCTTCTCTGGGCTGGCTACACCTGGAGAAACAGAGCCATGAGAGAGAAGGAGCGGGGGAACAAGAAAGAAAGGTGAAAAAAAGAGGGAAGAAGTGAGAGAGTGAAAGAGAGAGAGAGAGATGAAGAACACAAACACTAGGTTTCTGAAAAGAACACTTCACTTGGCAGTTGTCAGTCTTCCTCCAACCACGCAACATTAAACATCCCACACACATAACACACATTGCCAGGACAACTCTTTCCACATCCCAGTTACTTCTAATTTGCCAAACTACCTATGACTCATAAAGGCAGCCAGCCCAATGTACTGCTACATGTTTTATGAATTCACCATTTCAAACACTGTCGGAAAGAAGTCCAACATGGATGACAGACTGTCCATTATGGTGGATAAACAGGAAATATGTGGAATATGACGAGTGAAATCCACTGGGTGAAACAGGAAAGCTGGATTTAAACCCATTCTTTTGACATTTTGACGCTGAATGCATTCTTCTTACGGCTAAGCTTTAGTCCAGACCGGCTCTTGGAAAAGCTGTTCTGTTAGTTGAGTATTCAGGGTGGCCATGAAGGTGTAAATTCCGAGGCTGACCGTTAAACTTAATGTTCCGCACCACAGCCTCTCCTGTTCGTTTCTATAGCAACAACCGAGATGAGTATTGGATGCTGGATTTTTTCAGAGGATAAAAAAGCAACCTGACTGTGTCCAAAGCACAAGTCCATTACCATCTCTGTTCTTGCCGTTTTTGTGTTGATGTGCATACCTACCATGGCACGCACACAGACAAATAAACATAGCACTTGTAACACTCCCAGAAATCATGAACAGAACTCCCTCTGAGGGGAAGCTCGTAAACACAGCCAGGGATGTTGGAGAAGAGCAGTACAGGCTTGAGTCTCAGAAAATATTTAAATAAAAAAAAGAGGCCAACTCTTGCCATGGAGCAGGCAGGGGTGGCTTTACCTCCCTTCATCTCCATGGGTATTAGCCCCCCCACCCAACTCCAAGCACATGGTGTTTAGTTCAGGGAGAAATTACCCAATGACTGAAAATGTCACGGAGTTACACCATCCGGCAGTTTGGGTTGTGGGGGGGGGGGGGGGGGGGGGGGAGTGGTCTCTTAGTGACGCACAAGAGAAAATGAACCCACTCCACCCCCATGCGAATAAACAGTCATGAACGTTAAGGCCCCAGATTGAAGTAGCTGGGAGTCAAGCCATTGCCCTTCTTCAACTCTCCGGCTCTTAATCTATTCCAAAACTTCTATTTCCAAATATAACCCTTTTTCTTTGCCTTCTCTATCTCTTCCTCGATCACTCCGTATTTATTCTCTCTACGTATACATTTTCACTCCCCCGTGTCTGTCTCTTTCTTGCTTTCCCTTCTTGCTCCTCGTCTCCTTCACTGTCTCCCTCACCCACCCTCCGACACTGGCCCCTTCACTCGCTCTCTGTCTGTCTCTCCTATTCTGGCGCTCACTCTTCTATGTCATTCTACACTCGGCACCAGGAGGCTGGCAGCAGCCATGCTCAGCTGACCGTGTGGCAAGGCTTCCTGCACGGACACAGGCCCAGTGATCCCCTGGGCCTGGGCTGGATGGAGGAGGAGGAGGAAGAGAAGGGTGGTGGTGAGGGGCTGGCAGAAGCTCAGGGCTACAGGCCTGCTCTGGCTGAGGGACACCATTTACATTCCCAGCATGCACAAGTCCGAACAGACCCCCCCCCCCCCCCCCCGCCCCCCACACTCCCTTTGAGCACCAGCAGACAACTGCAACCTCGCTGACACTTCAAAACACATCACCACAACCCTCCACCCTCCTTTCCACGTTACCTCCCCAACTCTCCCCACAACAACCAACCAAACAAACAAACCAACCAGCACAGGCGCCTCACACAATTATGACTTGTGGACACCCTTAGCGGAGACCAAATTAACTGACTTTGTTAGGAAGTGTTAATGTCTCTGACTGCTGGAACAGAGGACAGTGTGTAGTGTGTGTTTTCTGCCCTGGAATGTGGGAGAGGTGGTGTGTGACTTTCGGGCAGAACTCGGCCGCCTGCAAAAATATTGGACTTGTTTTTAACTAATTGGACCATCAGAGGACAATTTGTGCGTGTGGACTATTAAAATAGAGTTGGCCTCTGCGGGAACGGGATCATAAACCAATCAGTGCCAAGCTTTGACTGCATGACCTCACCCAGCATGTCCTTAACAGCTTGACCCCTGACCTCTCAACTACTTTAGGAGGGCCTTATTCTGGGGCCATCTCAGCACTCTGGGAAACGTATGATATGAGGTGTGCCGTGACACTGAGCACTGACATTTAAAAGAGCCAATCAGGTGCAAATGTCCCTCCAGCGATAAAAGTTAGAGATACTAATTCTTATCCACGGAGTAACCGGAGACGTCCTTCGAGATTAACTTTAGATTAGCTAGAGACGTTAGTGCCAATAAAACATATAGACAGAGTGGACTGTTACCCCATGCACCCCATACAGCGAGCCCTTTTTTTCCCTCTTTTCTCTTTCTTTAAGGTTCAGTGGTTGCCTTGATGTATTGTGCACGGCATGTCCGGTGAGAATGCAATGCCTCTGTTAGTGCTATGCCGGCTACAAGACTATAACAACATATTCTCACACAGGCTTTTTCCCCCCACAGCTTGGTGCTTTGCAGACGGCCAACCCCAGATGCACTTTGTCAGCAGAGACTCAGTTGGGCTCAGAGAATGCATGAGAGCCAGCACCTTTTGTTTTTCCTTGCCAGCAAGAGGCGGGAATGATAAACAGGGTGTCTTGGGCCCAGCTGGGAAGACACTGCGGAAACAGCATAAGAGCCGTAATGGAATCCCAGCGCTGAGGCAGCGCGCTGGTACGGAGAGAGCCGCAGCAAGACAAACAATACCACTGTGCGCTGGGCTCAGCTTAACATAATAAATCCAGAGAAGTATTGGGTCAAGGAGGCCCCCTGAATCCTGGATACGGCCCGTTTCCCTGCCTGTTCGGGGGGGAAAGTGTGACCTACTTTCGGGCAGACGTCAAATGGCGTAGCGAGAAGTTGAAAGAAAAAAACCTACAAAAAAAGTCTGCATGACCCGAGCTCATACATCAAGATCTCCAACCTCCCCCATTCTCCTAACTCCACCTCACCCAACCCAAGCCCCAAAAACATACCCAAGCTCTGTCTCACATCAGCCACTTACTGGAATATTTCAATAGCAGGAACAGGCCACAGTTGCGTCTCGAAAAGAGAAAGAAAAACATTCTCTACTAGCCGTGTTCATTTTTGTTTCTCCAGCGGAGCTTAATTTGAATTCTTTACAGGACTCTGGAGTGCCTCAGAGGCAGTTACTCAGTTCTGACAAAAAAAAAAAAAAAAATGAATTCTTGACTTTCCCCAGGTAGACCCTCTGTAGTTTTAACTGCCATACTATATTTTTCTCCCCTCTCCAAATTACCCTCTGATTAAAGCTCTCACAGCCTTGGTAAACTGGAGGCCGCCTTTAGACTACAACAAAGTTTGGCTTTGCCAAAATGGACGTAGAGCAGCAGCGTATGCACGCACACACACAGTTAAAGTCACTCATCTCTGCTCTTTTCGCACACTTTTCAACTGGCTGACTGGTGCATCTGTTAAACACACAAGCACTTTGATATGCACCCTCCCAAGGGGAATGTACGTACAAGGGCAAATGAAGAAGTGTCATAGACCTAGTTGCACACATTTTACAGCCTCCTCTAATGCCCAACAACAGTATCCCAATCATATTAATATTTACCGTAACTGCTAAGTGATCTTTTGAACCCAGGCAAAGGATGTTAGAAATAGATATGATCAATAAACCAAATCACCCACCCTAAACATGGATGAGGTAAGGATTCCCTCATGGAGAATAAAAAACAAAAGTAAAACAAATTAATTAAATAAATAAGTTAATTTCTATGCAGAGCACTAAAACAATGCGGTCTTTCATGTGAAGGACTGCAGTGGATAAGGGGAAGAATCTGGAATAATATACTGACGGTGGAAATCTGAATTCAATTATCCTCAGCGGAAACATCTAGTACGGCTCCAATGTGTTCTTTTTTTTTCTTTTTTGTGGCCTGGCGGTGCTTCCCGGCATAGCTGGGGACGTGGACTCTGGGCCCGTCTCCCAGTGCGGCCGGGATCTCCTCGCTCTGCTCACCTCCACCCAGCCCCTCCACGTTTACCTCCCCACTAATGACACACTGACTCGACTCCACGCTCAAGCTCTCCTGACAATAACTACAGATGCGCTGAAATTCCTTACCGCACTGAAATAAGTGTCAGTGTCAAACAGCCCAAACGCTCCCTGTTACCTCTGCACTGAGCTGAGGGACAGTGCCATGAACACGCACGCACGCACACACACACACACACACGCACACACGCACAAACACGCGCACACACGTGCACACACACACACGCGCACACACACACGCGCAAGTATACAGTATACACATGTACGAGAACTCTCCCATATTAGGTGACTACAGACACAATCATGTAACCACACAAACATGTAGCCACACACAGATCATTCTCTGCTACAAACACAACAGTTGCACACACACACCCTTCTTCTTCTCCTTCTTGGAGGGCGTCTTGATGGGCGGCTGCTGCTCCGTTGGGGACGGGCCGCTGCTGCTCTCCACGTCAGCGGACATGACGACCAGGGGCCAGCCTCACGCAACACAGGATGAGGAGGACTGGGAGGGAGGAGGAGGAGGAGGAGGAGGAGGAAGAGAGATGGAGCACCAGGGAATCTCTGCTCACTGATGGCCTTCCACAGCCACACTCAGCACTGATACATAGCCCAACGGCACCTGCAGTAAAGAGAGAGAGAGAGGCCACAGAGCAAGGTGACGATGGAAAGTGGTAGGAGGACAGAATGAAGAAGAGAGATAGAGAGATGCGAGGGAAGTGTGGTGACACCCAGAGAGAGAGAGAGAGAGAGTCCATGAATAGAGAAAGTGTAGGTGGAAGTAGGCAGAAAGAAAAAAGTAATATGAATGAAAAGAATGCAAAAATGGATGATGGGTGTTTGAGAAAAATGTAATGGATGAAATAAGCAATAGAAGAATGGGAGAAAAATAAACAAATTGACAATGAAAATCAATAAAGAAACTGCAACAAAACAGTAGATTCAGTTTAGGAATGTAGACATTCATTTAAGGGCCATGATAGGATTGATGTACATTATTGGAAAAAGATACACCCACTCTGTTCCATGTCATTTGCCACTACTTCATCATCATCAGTAAATAATACATAGCCATCATCACCTAAGGTCAAATGTCCCCTCATACTTAAAGCTAAGAAAGCACCCAGCCTTTCACAGGCATTTGCATGTTGACCCTGTTTAAGGCCCTATCTCTGATTTCCAGTGATTACGCTTCTAGCTGGTTAAATGTCAAGGCTCTCGCTGAGAAGTCAGAGGAGAATATCTCTTCTGTTATCTGTTATGTCAGCCATGTTGTTGAGACTACAAAAGCCTTTACCGACATCTGTCTACATGAAGATAAGGCTTTTGATGTACATATGTACAAATGACACGTTAAATAAATAAATAACATCTCTCCCAGAACTGAAATCCTTCAAAACAAGAGCATGGGCGTATTACTCTCATATATCACTGCCATTTCTTCTGTGCTGGGACTTCCATATTCCCCAACCCACTCCATGTTACATCAGGACGGGGCAAATGAGTCAACAGCGCTAACAGGAATCAAACGGGGCACTGCTAAAAACAGAAGCTGTATAAACATCCTGCCCAGGCTTCAAGTTAGTGGACTGCATTGTGAAGGGCTACACAAAACATGTTCAATGCAGACGTGTAGACATGTTTTGAAACATCCATCTGGCCTGGACAAGCCTAGTGGACTTTGGCCTGGATTTGGGGTGTGTGTGGTAAGCGTGGCTCACATCTGAAGTGTCTAAACCAATATTTTTCGCCCTGTAAAGCAGCTGTGCCGATAACAGCTATGGGAAGACGTGCTTGTGCTTGTGATGTGGGCAGGCTTTTGAAGTGAACTCTGCTTTGTTTATTCATGATTTGAAGTGGACCCTGCTTCGTTGACTGATGATTTAAAGGGAACCCCGCTTCGTTTACTGATGATTTGAAGTGAACCCCACTTTGTTTACTGATGTAGGTACAGTCCAGTACCAAATTTAAACATGCTGTCCTCAAGCATGTGTTCTGCCCCCGTGAGACCAGTAGAGCCTGCAAAGCCAGCACCGTGATCTGTTTTTCCCCCTTTGTTTGTTTTCAATCTGGGGAAGTGAAGCAACTTGGAGCATGTCCCAAAGACAAATATTTGGGATGTTTGCTCCACAGTACACATGCCAAAACTTTTCCAAGAGCTGGAATTTGTCAGCCTTGAACTACCCCCTCATTTAATTAACAACATTTCCTCCCTAGAGGTCAAAATAAACAGTAACTCAAAGCAAACTAGGTGCATCCCCACACTCTATGGACATTACTAGGAAACGGTGTTACCAGTAAATATTAGGCAAAGCGGTCTTGGACACAGCTGTGGGGTGTGTGTGTGTGTGTGTGTGTGTGTGTGTGTGTGTGTGTGTGTGTGTGTGTATGTATGTATGTATGTATGTATGTGCGTGCGTGTAGGGGGCTCATTTACGTTAAGAGAAGTCTTATTCTACAAAAAGCTACTTTAGGAAGCAGCCAGATCTTTGCCCTTTAAATCCTTTTCTAAACCTCAAAGCACACATGATATTTACAAACACCCACAAAAGGGAGCTTATGGGTTGTGTGGCATCCAAAAGCGAAAGCGATCTGATAGCAAAGATTTCCCTATAACAAGCTTATTTTCTGACTTTAAACTTGCCTCCAGGGACCATCATTTGCCTGAACGTGTGTGGAGTCATTGAGCTCTGATGCATCTTTCACTGAAAGGTCTGACTGAGTTCTAAGAGATCAGCTGAAAGTTCTGCTCCCACCAGCTGGTCACCTGACATAAACACTTCCTCTCTCACCCCCTCTAATCAGCTCGCACTCCTGCACTTGTGACCCCGGGGTCACCCTGTGACCTTCACCCCACTCTGGGTGCACGTGTGCCTATGTGTGTCTATTATTAACACCCCCATGAGCCCCCCCCCCCCCCGCAGAATCGCAACAGCTGCCCGTCTCCGTGGTAACAGCTGTGCATGGCGGTCAGCACGGAGATGAAAGTCCGTCCACCCGCCCCCGTACACGAAATAAGCACTCACGCGCTAACCCCCTTGGAGTCATGTGACCCTGCCAAAAAAAGATCACAAACTACTATTTTTGAGGCACACAAAATGAGCAAGGGAAGACAAAAGAGAAGGAGAAAAGACAGACTGGAGGAGCTGGGGAGAGCCAGAGTAGGAGGGAGAGAGAGGGAGGACGTGAAGAGCGAGGCAGGGGCGATGTGCAAAATATTTATGCTCAGGGTGAGTTATTCTCCTGCTGCTCCACATTCTGACTGGAAGTCCTGGGGGAAATCAATCTGTCTGACATGGCTGATCCGCCAAAGCTGCCCCGGTGACAGAGGAGGGGGAGAAACTTACGCATTCTGGTCAAACTCACCAACAGGGGAATGGCACATCTATTTATCGTCTGAACTGTGCTTGGTACCAGTTTGTGACAGGAATGCACACAAACACACAAACACACAACCACACAACCACACAACCACACACACGTCGGCTGTCAAATGTCAGGGTGTGCACATACTTACCTACCTACTTTACCCACAGCTTCATCGTTCAACTGCTGACAGCTGACATGGAACACTACTCGGCAAAGCAAAGGTTGGGTTGGGTATATACCTTCTTGTACCTATGGGTTGGGACCCCAATAAGTCATTTATGCTGCTATCTTGGGGGATTGCTACCTTTAGCAGGTCTTAGGACAACACTACCAGAGCCTGTCAGAGAAAATTGATCCATTTATCTCTTTCAAGGACATACTCTGAATATTGAAATAGGTTCTTAAAAGAAAGACTTGAAGATATGAGTGATTTATTTCTATAGAGTGGTGACATATACATTAAAGTCCACATTACCCAGTGACCTTTCCATAAGGTATCACAGCACTGCTTCCAGCCAAACCTCAACATGATGAAATGTCAGTCTGACGGGAAATCTTAGCTTCATAAACAACACCTCGGAATTGGAGTGTGCAGGGGCAATACGGGGGCAGTGTGGGCACCTTAACCACACATGCCAGCCCTCTCAGGTGTATTTGTGAGCTTTCAACTCTAAAAAAAAGGTAGGAGAGGGGGGAAAGAAAACAGACTCAAGAATGTCTGGAGTAAATCAGAGCAAAACACATTCCAGGTACCCAAACCAGCATCACACACATCGTAAATCCATGACGGAGACGAGACTCGCCGTAAGCAGGGGATAAATAGGCCAAGTTAGATTTAGTTCATGCCCGTTTCCTGTATCAGCAGCCCCCCACCCTTTCAACATTCCTGGCATATACAGGACGTGGCGAGAATGGACAAGACGACAAATCTTGGACTTACAGTAAGCACAACCCCTTCATTCAGGGCTGGTTGCACAAATCGGCAGATTGTAATACAGTACATGCTGTTCCTGGGTCAGCCGGTAAATCTTTCCATGGGCCTTACAGGCTTGACTGCAGAAACACAAGCTGTAACTGTGTTGCAGGTCCTACCATCTATAATGCATGCAAGGGAAATGACTCTCATCAGAGAGTCTGGACTGGAGGGCAGCAAGGTGCTCCAACTGTGGAGTTAGAATCAGCTGAGCCGAGTTTAGCTCATTGTTTGTTACTTTTGTGGTGGTCATGTTTGGTATTCCTCCTAGCCATAACAAATATAGCACTGTGGAAAAAATGTGTGTGTGTGTGTGTGTGTATCAGAACACTGAATGTCTTACAATGGGGCTTTCCTGTGCGGTGGCAAATGCACGGAAACGTCAAGTTACCAACCAACTCACCAGACACACACGGAGTGTGTAGAATGTGACAGGTTTATCACCTCTTCGTTACGATCTGTACATGAACCACAGAGTGGCCCCTGTTGCTTTAAGACTTGCCGGGCTCTTTCTGAGAACTCCTGAAAACTTCCCAGCCAAAATGCAGCGCACACGCACACGCACAGAAAAACATAAATATTTGCACACCGCCCCTGCCCTGACAGGACCTCTTGCACTTTCTGTCTCTCTCCCTCCTTCCCTCCCTCGGTAACCTAGAACTAGAGTGCAATGTAAGCAGAAGTTCGAAGGAAGGGTCCCTGAGTGCGTCTCCTCTCGGAGTGTCTGTTGGGGAGAACAATAGGAGTCAAGAGGTTTTTTTTCCTGTGCTGAAGTTCCTCCTGGCTCCACTGCTGTCCCCCAATGTTGACCGGGCCGTGGGGCGCAAGTAAATAACGCAAACAAAAGCAAACAAACTCCCCTGGTGGGAAATCTAGGGCCCTGAGCACCAGTGAAACACAGAGAGAGTGAGAGAGTGAGAGTGAGAGAGAAAGAGTGTGAGATAGAGACAGATAGACAGATAGATAAAGAAAACTGGGAGGACTGTGTGTTTGAGAAGGGGTGAGAGAAGGATGGAAAAGCAAGAGAGAAGTGTGTGTGTGTGTGTGTCGGTGTGTGTGCGTGTGCATGTGTGTCTGTTGTCAGCCTCTGTGCGTAGGAGGGAGTAGGCTATTCACAAAAGGGTTTAGGCAGGCCCCAACAAAGGATGCGAGAGGATCACTCACACATTCTCCTCCTAGCTCCTCTGTGTCTGTGTGTCTGTGTGTGTGTGTGTGTGTGTGTGTGTGTGGCGAGAGAGGGGGTCTCCAAAGGTCTTATTACACTGCAGCCTTCCACAGAGCCAGCTCTCTTGCAGCAGGCCAGAGGAAATGAGCGCTGGGGTTTGCCTGCCGCCTGAAGATGAAGAGCCGTTGTGTGACAGCCAGCTGACATGATAATGGACACTTCCTAATGCTTTAATCCAGGATCACAGTGCTTGTCCGCTCATGCGAGAGGCGAGACAGAAGTGGCGGTGGCAGCAGCAGCAGCGGGGGGGTGGGGGGGTGTTGCCATGGCACCCAGGTGGCGCGGAGAGAGACAGACAGGTGATGAGAGTTCTGTGTGCTGTTTGCCCGAGCTTGTGTCTGTGCTGCAGCCACCTTCTCGCTTTACATGGCAAACACACAATCCATCATCCGGAAACTCTCGTCAAACAGCCAGACAACTCCGTACACACCCACACACACCCCCACACCCACACCCACACCCACACCCACACACAAAAGAGAGAGAGACAGCCCTAGAGAATGTTTCCTATCCTTGACAACAGAAAAATGGCTGTATGCATAGACAACACGTAAATTGCTCAAGGAAGCGCATGGTTATGATGGCGGGAATAAGGACAAGCCCGTTCTCTCGCTCTCCCATCCAACCATGCACCCACGTCATGACTACAACGGGGGGAAACTACTTTCCCTACACAATGGCGCATTGATGTGATAAGGCTGAAATAATTAGCGGGTAGAAATTAGCTGCTAGGCCTGAATATTTCCAAGGCTCAAAATGCAGGCACAAAGCAACTTGGAACTCAGACAATCAAAGGGAGAGACAAAAATGGGGGGAGCGTAATGTGTACAGTGGTTGTGTCTGTGTGTGTGGCTGACTGTTTGTGAAAGCCGATAGGTTGATGAGCCTGATTCGAGACAGAGCATGGTGCAATAAAAGGCCCTCTAAAATGTGTGCCACATGTAGTTCTTTTTTTTTTTTAAACCAACGAGTCTTAAACACACATACCAACCATTTGCTTGAAATAATTATAGCACATTGTTCTTACCCACCACATTAAGGTTGACACTATCCAAGACGACAGGAAACCATGAGGCGTTCAAGGTCTGTCCAATTAGAGGGGCAACACCACCATTTTACACTTTACCACACCATGTGTGGTCTAAGAGGTGTTTCGCTCGTAGTCCTACACAAACCTTCACAGTAAAATGTCTGCCGTACAACTATTAACAAGCCTCTTGCACGTACTTCATTGGGTTTGTCAATGCAGTGCCCTCCAGGTTCTTCGGTTAAGCCTGTAAAATCCTCTGAATGCTCTGGCATGCATGGTTTGACCCAGCATTAGCCCCCTCTTTACAACCTTCACCCCTAAAAGAGCTGTCATGCCGTCCACTGTTGGTAATTCATAACAGGCCCCTACACAAATCCTCTGGCAAATGTATTGACTAGCCACTCCTCATATATTAGATTGTGGCCCTTTCTTAACAATCAATTCTGAGATCGGAGATATAAGAAATCCAAGATCAGGAAAAGCCAGCAAATGCTCAAAAATATGAGGTGCAAATCTCTTCAGCTGCTTCCTGATGGTGGAAACATCTTCACCATGACCTTTTCTTAAATGGGGGGGCAATAACATGGGCCAGTAACACACTAAACCTGATGAGGGTGAAGGACTCCAGGATGACTGCGAGGGTGGATGAATTTCACCACTTCCCGTCAGCATGCTGGCAGGGTAACAGTGGGTTCAACCCAGATGTTTACTGTGCTCAGATCAGTTTTAAGGAGTCAGGTAACCACAGCGGGAGCACTTCAAACACAGGGGGAGGTCGCTGCATTCATCACATTCCATCCCAGCAAATGAAGTGAGCCTGGGCCTTTTAAAAGCCCATTCTTGCTTTTATTTTTCTTTCCTCTGTAGAGTGGAGGGGTCAGGGGGCAACGTCCTTTATGGCCCTGAAGTAGGGAAACAAATGGATGCACATCTGGCTTCAACTCGTCCCCCCCCCCTTATCCAACCCACTCTCAGGCACACACACACAAAATATGATATATATTGTTTATTATATAAATATGTATATAAATATATATATTGCTGTCACCCAGGCCTGTGCGTAAAGACAAAGTGGGACACAAACATGCAGTTCACCTCAGCATGTGGTCACTGCAGTGAAACTCCATTCAGCAGTACTCACAGCTGCGAATGACTTCCAATGCTGACCTATATACAGTTTGCTTCCCCCCTTGACAGAAAACACATCCCCGCGCTCAGAAGAGGAGCATCTGCCAAGGGGAACCCGTGCCGCTGAGGCAGAGCAGGCATGCCATGCTATTGTTGCCGCTATCGTCGGCCCAACCGTCAGCGTCAGCCTCCTGATCTTAATGAACATCTAAACACGCACCCATGGATGGCTTGAGACCAAAGGTGGCTTAAGCAATGACCAGGCAGAGGAACACAGAGAAAGAATGAGAGGGAGAGAATGAAAGAGAGTGAAAAAGAGACAGAAAGGAAGAGACAGAGGGAAAGAGAGAGGGACTGAAATGAAAAGAACAAGTGAGGGAGAGACACAGAGACAGAGAGGGAGAGAGAGAAAAGAGGGAAATGGGTTTGAGTGCCAACATCTGCTTCCAATAAAATTGCACACGTTGTACCAGGAGGGGGGAAAAAAAGTGTCTTTTACTCACAGTCAGACTCGCCCGAAACATTTCAAGATGAAAAATTCCCTTCAAAACATTGTTAAAGGCAGTTAAGAGGGCAGAGCAGCCATACTTTGTTTAGCTACAGGTATTAGGGCAGGAATGCGTCCACCTTGTCTGGAACAGCCATGTATGTCTGGCAGGATTTGTGGGGCACATAAATGCCAGAAAGACCATTTTTCAACCCTCCTCGTAATGTTCTGTTTTATGACTAGGGAGCACCGAATGTCAACTAACTTGGGAAGATGAAAGTGTCCCTTCAGTCTTATCTGGTCCACTCAGAGCGGAGGGGAAGACGCATACGTTTGCAGTGGCATTTCCTCATTTAAAAATGCCAGGGCGGGCGGGCGGGTGGGGGCGGGGGGCACAGAAAAGGAAAAAAGAGGGGGGAGGGATGTAGGCAACTGTTGCCAGCAAACCACAAAGCTAAGGTTTTCCCCTCTTTCTTTCTGTCTGGTCTCACTCTCTGTCTCTTTTTTTCCCCCTTCTTGCATTCTCCCACATACAGTGGTACAAATATAGCCTCGCTCATTCTGGCGTTATTCGCTTTTCATTTTATAGACTGCCATCAAGGTCTCCTGTGGTGCTCTACATTCCCCTGGACTGAGCTCATACCTGTGTTTGTGGGACCTGCGAAAGCATACATCCTCTTCCAACTAACCCAGCCCAGAACAACCCTTCCCCTCCTCATCACTGTGCATAAATGTCACCTATTGTGTTTGCAGAGTTTTTAGTAAGTCCCCTCGCCCAATGTGCCCATCAGACAGCTCTCTGCAGGTAACTTAAAGCACCTCCAGCATAACCTGGGATTCTTTGAGGATGGGAGTATTCCTCTTCAGTCACATTGGTTTCTCAATGTCCTATAAAACATCTAAAGGCTTCAGCACTTCAAACTAGAAAGCCGGAGGGTTGGGAAAGGAGGTTCTTTGGTCCTCTTTAGAGAAAAACAGCTCTGCCTGGTCCTATAAGGTCTTTGAGTATTAAACAGGTGAATGGATATTCATGCAAAAGGTGGTAGGCATGAATGCAGGTACTTAAATTAATACAAAGCACTTGGGAATGTAGGTCAAAGAGGAGCTTGACTACAGTAGGCCTATAGTGGACTCCTCAGCCAAGTCAGTCAAGCAGGGGTCTGGCTCATAAAAGGTTCAGGTTAAAATTGAAGTGAATTGAATGTCCAATCATGTATCAATTTGCACGTGCAGTCAGTGTGTGACATAGCAAATCACTGAAGCCTTATACATTAACACTACACTGATTTTGGTAGGAGAATCATATCTGCCAACATCAAACATTTTCGACAACTCTGTCTGAACAGACATTAACCTGAGCAGCACAGTCGTTGTCAGTATTTTCCCGGAGTCAAAAAGTGAAATGTCAGACGTCATGCTGTTAGAAATGAAAGGACATGCCAAAATGCGCATCCGAGATGCGCTGTGGTCACCTAGCCGTAATTAGCATATTAAAAACCACACGACACGTCAAGCGAAAAAATACCACTACAAGACATTTTATTTACAACGAACAACGTGAACTAAATAGCCAACAAACACAATGACGATATAATTCCGTTCTCTCTGTAACCCGGAGCCAGGCCGTAAAACATATAATTTGAATCACGGATGGAGAATTAATGAGCTAACAAGTGATAATGAAGGGTTGTGAAGACGTCCACGTATAAACCTTGAAATGTGGGGTTCAGCGGCTTAAACGGGGGACACACTACATGGTGCGTTAATGATGTATCAGTATACTTCATTCGTTTTTGTCGCATGTAAACACATTAGGCTACATACAATTAACCTACCTGGAAGATTGACTTACAAAAATCATGACAGACAAGGAAAACTGTTAAAAATAAAACAAGTAAAGGAGAAAAGCTACACTTACCGATATCAAGCTAAGCAGTTGGATGTAGACTTGGCATACTCCAAAAATGCTCTCTCCGGTCCGGCAGAGCGGCTGACAACCTACTGTCGACGCGTTTCCCTGTATTATGGATCAAGTCGAGCAACCGGCCTAAGATATGGTTCTAATAAGATGTTGGCTGCTAAGAACTGCCCAGGAATGCGCCGTGATGTTACTGCAGTCTAAATCTCGGTAACTCCCCCACACACTGCTGTTATAGCTGAAAATTTAACCCCATGTGCACCAGACTGTAAAAGTCACTGGGAAACCGAGGTTGTGTGCTCACGACACCACCACCAGTCAGAGAAGGAACATTCCATGACGCAAAGGTAGTGCCTTAGACTACAAACTGTTATGAAGACAACGACACATCTTTGAATAAAAAAAAGTTGTTCTCACAATAACATCACACATCAGTTAGTAACTGCTGTACATCTACTGGAACAGATTAAGCCTCCATACATTTGTTAAGAGAACTCCTATATTTTGTAGGCTACATTATATCAGTCAGTGCTACTATTTTGACTCTGCTGTTTAGGCTAACTTTACTAACACAGCCTTTCCTGAAGGTGGATCTGAGTGTTCAAAGGATATACAAAAGCCATTGGATTATTGCACAATTCTATAACAGTGTCACTTTTTAGGTTGACTGTTGTTAGTACTGTTTCAAATTCCTGGAAGATACATATTGCTTACATTCACTCACTGGAAATGACTCATCAGCATTTGGGACTAGGAGAAGGAGGGGTGGAAAAAAAACACCCTCCGTGCCACACATTCCAGTTTTGTGCTCTATCTCTTTAAAACAGCATGGAATACAGCTTTAGACACATATGCTACCGATTACTGAGGACATAGCTGAACGACCCTGTCCCTTTGTTATAATTCTTACATATGGTGGAGGACCTGCTACCACAACTGTAAGACTGTGGACTGTTTTTATTTGTGGCCAGACAAGACATACATACCTTCGTCTGGGCCTCTTTGATATATCTATATAAAAACAAACTGTAAAAGGTTGCTTTTTTCTTTTTTCTTTGATCTCTACTGTCCTTGTAATTGACAGATTTAGCTGTATACGTTACACACAATTTTATAAATAGTTACACCTGGGATGATATTTGAGCAAAAAAGGAGTTCTCAGAGAAGAGACAACCCCGAGTGGGACATGGTTTGTCTTTTGACTGACTGGACTAAAGCATGCCCTACACCTCAATGCATAAGGACACCTATTTTGGGAGTTTTTATGTCAGGGACATCAGCATGTACACATCCATATATTTATTTGTGTCTGGCAGTATTCTGGAAGCCTTGTACATAACACACCAGTCACAATATGGGACAGATTATGGAGTCTGGGACTTCTCCTCCCCATAATGATAATTTGTTATTGCAACACACAGGATTCAGTTGCTAGCACATGTGCTCATGACTCATTTCAAAACGTGTTTGGTTTTCAATCTATTGCTCTGTAAAAGTCATATATATATATTTATATATATTCATTACATACATACATTGATTGGAATGTTAATGTTATGCTTTATGCTAAGTACTTGACCCACATTAACATTCTGAGAGAGAGAGAAGAGAGAGAGAGATACTTGTCAAGCTTGTCGGTGACATAACGTTCATTGGCATTTTTGCATACACTGCAAGGTGAAGAGGATGTGCGAGGTTGCTGAGCCTTTCTGGGAATGGAACCGTGATGGGGAAACAACCCTGTTCCTTCCTCTCTCCTCAGTCTGTTTCCCTGCTCTCTGCTGACGCTGCTGGCTGAAGAGGATGAGCAGCTTTTCTCATGTGCAAATCACTGAGTCACTGTTCAAATTTGTCTGTGTGCGCATGTGACCAGGGCATGGAACTTCAGTAACTTTTAAGATAGGCTTGCATTAGGGATTTCAGATGATGAACTTGCCTCATATGCAGGTGCTTACACACACAAACGCACACAGACATTCAACCTTTTGTACTAGATGTACAGAGAGAGAGAGAGAGCGTAAGACGGACAGACACACAGAGATCCAAGATGTATGAAGTGTGTAGATTTATTATAATATTTAATATAAGGGAAGACACAGGGCCTGTTGTCACTCAAACAAACTCAAAATCAGCTTAAAGCCGTGGCTAATCAGGTGCTCAGATAACTGGTTCTTATCCCAACAACATACGCTTGTGTAGCACTAATCCATTCATCTCCCATTAGCTCATTAGCCAGGAGAGTCTCAGCGGCAGATGTCTGTTTGGAAGGCCGCTCGCTGAGGATTGCAAAAGGTCGTCTGGATAAGAGGTGTGCCAGAGAGCGAGGTGGCTCAGCGCTAGTGGATTAATGCTCTGAAAGCTCAGGCCATCCTTATCACTGGCCCAGATGACATTGGCTCTGAGACTTGGATTGCAGTTCCTATTTGCTCTGATGGGGTGAGAAAGAGAGAGAGAGAGAATGAGGGAGAGAAAGAGAGAGAGAGAGAGACTCAGATATAGGAAAGTAGGAGATAGATAGAGAAAGAGGGAGAGAGAGGAAAGAGGAAGAGAGAAAGACAAAGAGAGAGAGAAAGAGAAAGAGCATGTTATCTCTTCGCCGGCAGCTCAATATTTTGGACAGGCCCAGACTTACTGTCTCTCCAAAGAGTGGAATGGCTGAGGCCTCACGAGGAATGGCAAACAGCATAACTACACCCTCCCATCCAACTAACAATCACTGCAGCCAAAGACTGTGTTTTATTCGAGATATGGCGAGCAGTGCCGGCTATTACTAGACATTACTAAATAAAATGCTTTGCATATAATTACTCTTGAGGCAACAGCATTAGACCCCCCCCTTTATTAATCCTCTTTCTTATTGTAAGTAGAGTAGCTATTTGAACCAGATGAAGGTGAAATACTTGCCTATGCCAGCAGGAAATACAAATAACATAAGAATTTTACCTACTCTCCCTGATGAAGTTTGCTCTTGTACAATTTATCGTTCAACAATGATTTAATAACAAGGCTGAAACACTGTGGAATCAAAACCTAATGGGGCCTACCAAAGCCATGTCAGGCTACAAAATAGAAATATTGCCCCTTTTCGTATAGCCCTACTTGAACAAGAATGTAAAGTTCATAGGGGAGAGTGGGGTGAGTTGTGCCAGTTTTTACTTAAAGTGACTTTTAAGCGAGGCCATGACAGTAATGCTTCCAACTAAAATATGTACATATATTTCAGGATGTGGTGCATCCTTGGGAACAATCACTTTGGATCTGAAATATAGTATTTAAGAAATCTAGCTTTCTGAAAGAAAGTGGTCTCGTGGCACAACTTGCCCCCTTGCAAGAGAATACATTGGGGTAAATTGTGCCATTGATTATTGAAGTAAAACAGTATATTTGCATCTCAGAAACTGTGATGCTATATAAAAGCTAGACAAATTCAATGCAAAATTACTCATTTAAGGTTTATTTAAAGTTATTTTACAACATTAAAAGGCCGATTTTCTACAAGCCTATTTCGCCACATGAGCACATCAAAGGTCAATTTTTTTAAGCAAGCCCTAGGGCTTCCTGAACACATCAGAACAAAGTTGAGTTGAGTCAGTCTATTTAAAGGTAATCTACAGGAACACAAAATGAAATTCAAATGAAATTGAAAGCAATTCTCTATACAGATCATTGGCACAACTTAACCCAGGCCCTTTGGCACAACTTAACCCAGGCCCTTTGGCACAAATCACCCCAATCCCACCTTTTTGGAAAAAATGCAACATCCAGCTGTTTTGAGCTTAAATCATGCTAGCTATATAAACTCATAGTGTAGCTTACCAAAGCACTAAAACATGTGTGAAATGTTTTCAAACTTGTTTATAACTGTTTAGACACAACAATCAAAAATCTGTGATCATAGAAATTTTACTTTGGAAGGAAAAAAACTGTTTTTTGAACTTAAATATGCTTATCTCTCATGCAAAGAGGCTCTCTTCTTTACAGGATGAGTTAAATGGCTGACTCTTCAAAAATGTGTGGTCACTTGACCATTTCTATGGTTCCCTAGAAATAAGGGGTGGCACAACTTCCCCGCTGGCACAAATCACCCCACTCTCCCCTACACAGTTTATTAGGCTATCATTTCCCAAAAGGAGTCTAACAACATTTCAATGTGACTTACTATCATTTAACTGCATCCATCCCAACAGCACCCATCCATTTTAATAGTAACTCTACTATGTAATTATATCCAAAGCAGGCCAACTAACATGCTTAATTTCACCACCATGTTGTCAAACAGCAAATTAAATTATTGTGTTAATTCTTTTGGTCAAATAGAAACATGATAACTGTTTTAGGATATGGAAGAATAGCCTCTGCCTTTTGGAATAGTTCTAAGCGAAAGACTGAGAGGAAGTGAGGACAGAAAGATCCGGGGATGAGAGGAAAGTATTTCCCAAAAAGGGGGACCTTTCTCACCAAGCGCCTCATATTCCTGGGGTTCTCTCAGGGCCTCCTTTCTTCTGCATCTCCCCAAGGTCAAAGGCCAGATGATGTCACCCCTTTTTATTTCTGTGGATCAGAAGCCTCTTTAAGGGGAATGTTCTTGACATAATGACCACATTCATAGCGAGTCTTCTGCTGGCACATTTATGCGGTGCAGTCCATTATAGTCGTCCACACTCACCAACACTGTTCTGTCTTTGTTGCAAGGCGATGTTTGATGATATGGATAAGGTCACTAACTAATACAGAAACCTCAGTTATTCTCTTTCGTTATCACAATCAGTAAACAGGAGAAATCCAATCGTGGCTCAAGACAAGATAAGATAAGAGTGTGTGGGCACGTTATGTTTGTGTTTAGGCAAAGTTTTTCACTGTTTGCTGTGTGCATGTGGGTGAAAGTCATTATTAGACTACATTGAATCTGACTGAAAGATATTGTTTGAAAGACTTAGATTTTGTAAGGCTGAAGAGGCTGATTTTTATTTCTCTTACGTGATCATATATTTGCTTCCAAAATAAATATCACAATCACAATCAAATAGTGACTCAAACGTCCAGCTGCCTCTGAAACTGTGCATGAAACATACTGATGACAGGATTCCAGGAAGGTGGGATTGATGGAAACTGTCTTTTTTGTTTTCTTCCCAGCAATCATGATTGGGTAACATCCCTCTGCCTCCACCCCTCCCAGCCCCCCCACTCACATCCCTGCTCTTCCACAACTCATGAGGGGGAAATTGGTGAGCAATTTCTGTCTGAGAGCACACAGAATTCTGTCAGCAAACAATCTGCATTCATGCTTCGGAGACAGGTCATGCTATCTCTATAGTGTTCCAGTTGTTTCAGCATACAGGCAACATTTGAATGTTCGATGTGATTCATCAATCACAGCAAAAAAAAATACTGTTCAGATAGGGCGGCAGACAGAAGTATAAATAATAGAGAAGCAGATACCGTTCCTCTGTAGTAGTTCTTTTGAACTAGGGCGTTTCAGACAGAAGCATGTAAGTTCCTCATCAGCTTTCAACAGAAATTACAGCCGGAAATTAAAGAGGAATGAGGAAGATATGTGTCTGTGCCTTGCTCTGTGTGTGTGAGTGTGCTTACGTGTTAGAGAGAGACCTCATCTTATTCCAACTAGAATTATGCTGGTATTATATTCCTCTCTGGCTCATTCCAACCCTCAACCTCCCTCTCCCTCTGCATCTCTATCCCGCCTCCCCCTGTTCTGCTGACGGAAGTTTGAGGTCATGACCCTGTGTGTGGTGTGGCAAGAGTTCTCCATCAGAAATGGGGAGTAGGAGGGTGGCATACCACCATCATCTCAGCTCTTTCACTTCCCCTTAAAAAAGGTCTCATCTCATTTGCGCTGCTACAACACACCTTACTGTGCTCTTGAATACACCCAGCCAAATATGTGCACCCCCCAGCCCCCTTTCCACACACACACAAAAAGTTCATCCTGCATGAGTCCATAACTGTGAAGTAATCACTGGTTTCACTTCCACTCGCAGTCCCCTGGACAAGACCGACCACCACACCAGACACACAGATTTCTTCATTCACTGTGGTGCTCTTAAAACAGAATGTATTGTATTGAGAGTATACATTATCGTCTCAGTGTTTCACAGCGCCAAAACACAGGAGCCCTTGCTCTTTTCAAAAGGTCCATAAACAGGCTTCCTCTGGCAGCAAATCTATTAGTCTCTTTGGAGACTGGGCTGTTTGAAGCCCACCACACCAATGAATCAAAACTGCTTTTTGTTGCACTGGAGGCGCCGACTTCCAACAGTTCACACCGTAGAGTGTTGAAAGTGTTTGTTACATGCATTCCTCTGTATCTCTTTCTCTCTGTTAAGGCCTGTGTTTGTGTGAGTGTGTTTCTGTGGACATTTATCTTGTTCATTTCATGTCCTTATTAGTGTGTGAAAGTGTGTGAGTGTTTGTGGGTGTGTGTTTGTGTTTGTGTGTTTCAGTACAGCCTGAGTGAGTGTAGCCATCCTCAGGTGTGACATCAGTGTGCTGGTCTGCGTGTGGAGACGCCGCCACAGAGGCTCCTCTGTCTGGGCCCGGGATGCTGCTCCGCCTCAGCCTCTAAGCCCGGGAGTTGGCCTCCTAAGGTGTGGTCTCTGTTTAGTTAACCCGCAGACCAGTCTGAGGACAAGGAGTCTACAGAATAGCCATAAATGCTTTTGCATTTCTGTACTTACAGTGCATATACAGTGCACACACACACACACACACACACACACACACACACACACACACACACACACACACATATATATACAGTACATTTGCTCACACTTCAAATTACTCAAAAGTCGCTAATCCAGAACTTTGTTGACAGAGCACACACTGCAGGTCAGACACTTAGGGGTCCTTTGTGAGTCTGACACAGTGGCATTCAGGGAGGAGTGGCCACAGGAAGTGTGCATTTGTCCGTTGCTTCCACCTTGACAGCCGCCTCAGTGGTGGGCCCTGCCTAACAAGTGTGCAGCACAATGCTGGTCCTCTTGGACCAACAAAACACTCACTTTTCCACCTCACTGTTCTCATTCACCTTCCAAGCCCCCAATGATGCGTGAGAGAGGCCAGAGCAACACAAATGTCTTGGATGAAGACAACACAAAGACCTCTCAGAATGTCAGCATCCGGTCTGGTAACATGTGTGTGTGTGTGTGTGTGTGTGTTTGAATGTGAATGTGTGTGTGTGTGTGTGTGTGTGTGTGTGTGTGTGTGTGTTTGTGTGTGTGAGTGTGTCTGCCCGCGCGTGCGTGTGTGTGTTTGTGTGTGTGTGTGTGTGTGTGTGTGTGTGTGTGTGTGTGTGTGTGTGTGTGTGTGTGTGTGTGTGTGTGTCCCTCTCTGTTTTTGCTGTTCCTTTTCTCTCCCCTCCCGTCTTTTTCACACTGGCTGGTGGGGTGGCGTATTAGGGGTATTAGGTAGGAGAGCCTGGCCTATTGCCCAGGATATAACAGTGGTGGCCTTGTTGACTGCTAAATGAGGTGTGTAGCCGTTCAGTCCTTTTTTCCCTTCAATCCTTCAAAACATCTCCGTGCTGCTGAGCTGAAAAAAAGGTGCTCCAGCACTCCACATATGGAAGCTGTTACTGTGTTTGGTGAAACAAAAACAGCTGAGGCCTAGGCAAGCATAATAACGGGGTGAAGGCTGCTGCCCATGTACTGTTATGAAAAAGGCTGCTAGAAAGGTAATGAACCCCTGGAACTAGACTGGAGAAAGAGAAAAATGAGAGTTGTGAGATTAATAACAGTATATAGTCCTAACATCGGGCTTTGTGTCGAGCACCCCCAGCAGAAACAGCCCTATACACATCCACTCACAGACATACACAAGAATGTTCTCCCTCACTGAAGCACACACACACACACACACTCATTCATTGGACCACACATGAAACCACACTGCGCAAACACATTTATTTCCACATCTGACAAGCTTATGAACGTGCAACATCGTTGGGACTGAAATATTACATTTTCAGACATGTTTCTTGTCATTTACGTCAGCTTGACACAGCAAAGCGCCTCGCTCTCCTCTGAGGTGTAAAAATGCACTCTCCCCTGAAGAAAATCCCTCCCTAAACCATTCAAAAGCTGCCAGCATTGTTTTTATCTGAGGGAGCCGGTGTGAAATTATACAATGCACTGACAATAAGCTATTTCTGACTTGCCAAACCCCACATTATGGTGGCAGTAAAAGCTTTCAGGCAGGAAACGTTGTGCACTACCTGCTTATTTCAGATTGCTGAGGTACTTACAAAGGATTACAATCAAAGTCTATTGTGGTTGAAAATAATAGCATTGATTCATATTTTTCTAGAGGGTATGCAACTCTTTTTGGATTATGGGTTTGTAACCATTGTCTCTGAGGCTACTTCATCCAAAATGTTTCCAGGTAATAGCTGTATTTATAGTGTATACATTCACTTATTTTTGTATTCATAGGACAGGGCCATGCACAAAAAAATGGATAAAGAAAAGCTTCCTACAGTTATTGATTGGGCATTTATAATAATATGTAGAGATGCATTTGTAAAGATGTGAACAGAGAAATGGTTAGGATTAATTGGTATTGATTTTTTTCATGGACAAAATGATGATTATTTTCTGGTGCTGGTAAAGCTGACTATTTCTCTGTCTGCCGTCAAGAGACTCTTTTGAGACATTTGGTTTCATTCATGACTCTCTCTCTCCAGCTCTTTTTCTTCCTTAGTGTTGGCATGAAAACCTTGGACTGCAGAATGGAAGGAGGATTATTCCCCTGCTTGAATCGCAAGCACATGAGTCACACATAAAAAGATCTGACTTCAACCTGAAAACGTCCCCCCACCACCACCATCCCCCAACACCCCACAGATCTGCAGCACAGAGGAAAAAAGCCCTTTCCCTTCCATTCTTACTTACCACCACACACAGTCATCACCATTCCACATTTCTTCACACCACCACCACCACCACCACCTCAAGAGTCGTCTTGACTTTACTCTCAGGAATTCAGGCCTGTTACAGCCACACATTAAACCCTGAGTCTTTCTCCAACACTTCAACCGTGAACAGAGCAGAGAACTGAAAGAACCGTCTCCACAATCGTGGAGAGAGTTTCCCGCTCTGTACTTCCTCAGCCTGTTTCTCTTCAGTGTAAGAGAAGTGGGGGCTGAAAAAAAAAAAAAAAAAAACATCAGCACACGCTGCAGCCCAAGGAAGCATTCCTCTCATCAGATCTGTGTCTGTGCAATAGTTTAGCTTCCAGCTATGTGTCAGAGGATGGTATTATGTGAAGTGCTGGCAGGGCGAGCACAGATTTGCGCGATAGAAAAGTGTTGTTATTTTCTGTCCTGTTTACAGGCGTTTTGTGAGAGTAAAATAAGACTTATGGGAAGGCCCAGGGGTCCTTCCCGTTGCGTCAAGCAAACAAAATTCCAGTTGTCAAAGTCATTTTCTCCTTTTACTGAGCTGAATCACAAGGCATTGATATCTGATATGTTTATGTACATGCTAATGCCTGCGGTCAGGGTAAGTACACACGTGTGCATGTGTGTATGTGGGTGTGGGTCCATGTGTGTGTGTGTGTGTGTGTGTGTGTGTGCGGCGTGCATGCGTGTAAGTGTGTGTGTGTGCATGTGTGTATGTCTTCGAGTACATGGTGTATTTCCATGTGGGAACATGCCAGTACTCTCTCAGCTTGTGACCAATAACATACAGCCAGAACAATCCATGGATCGGTCCCTTGCAGTGATTCGTCATACTTGGCCCACGCGGAGCGTTCTAACACTCTGCTTCCCCATAGCATAACAGCCAAACACAACCAGAGCTGAATAATAAAACTCTCGCTGCTCGCAAAAAAAGACCTGCCCTGAACCACCATCCGGCAGTATGGGGGAGGCGTGATGGCTCACAGCTGTGTCCTTAGGATGCCTTGTGCGCCCAGCGTCATTTCCTGACTTTTTTCTCGTCGCATCACCCTGGCTGCACACTAGAAAACTTCACTGTCACACTTACCACGAAATGGACGCCACACTTTCACGCACAGGGTTGTGTAGTTCCAGCAAATAGCTGGTCAGACAGATTAGTCAGCTATTAATCCTTCTCTCATGTCGCTGTGGTTCCAAACTGATTATTTTCTTTTCCTTTTCAGTGAGGCACAACCTAAATGCCCCATGTACTTGTTTTAAAAGTGTTCAACATTGGCCATGTCTGATACACCGCAAACATTCTGCATTAAAGCATATTTTTGAGCTTAAAGTTACTCTCTTAGAGAACCCAATATGTATTACATATGGTAAGTTCATAAAAAGGTCTACACGTTTTTCTTTAAATCTTTTTTGAAAATGTTCCCATATATAAGATGACACTAGACCACTGAACTTCCTGTCGTTTTGGTCACATGAGTGCTGCCTGGTCAGCAGGTCCCCCCTTTCCTGTACCTCAGTCAGAGAGGATTCCAGGAAAAGGAAGACCACCGCCACCCCCCCCCCCCCCCCCCCCCCCCGCCCCGCTATCCCCAACACAACCACTGTCAGCACAACTACATTCACTCCTTTCATGTGGGTAGAAGATAGGAAGGAGGGAGATGAGATCTAGAATAGAAAAGACAGAGAAAGGGAAAGTAAGGGACAGGAAGAAGGAAAGAAAACGTGCCGAGGTAAGGAGATGAGGGGAGAGACAGAATAAGACACAAAACCAGAGAGAGAGAGAGATAGAGAAAGCCGGAGAGGGAGACACTGAATAGAAAGTGAGAATGGGAATGATGGGGAATAGAGGGAAAAAAAGAAAGGAAGAGTGTTTGTGTACAGCTGCTGATTCAGCACATGTTGACAGTGTGGGTGGTCCTCATGCAGCCAGATTTTCACCCAGACCATCCCCAACTTCTCATGGTTTGCGGCATGCTGCCCTCTTGGACCATTTCATACATGCCTGAACAGAGGCCGTCTGATCATGTGACCCACTTGGACTTACACAGGTGGTTGAATACAGAGTATTGGTTGAATACAATACCATACTATACTATACTATACTATACTATACTATACTATACTATACTATACTACACTACACTACATTATACTATAGACAGTGGGTCGAGCATTGATTTGCTCAAAGCAAACAACAACAACAACAAATCTCCTTTTAAAAGAACTCAGTCCCTCAAGAAATGCGATCAAATTGTCAGTGTCAGAACAAAGCAACTCTGAGAGCTGTCTGTTATGAACCAGAGCCATGAAACCGCTGCCACCTAGTGGAAGTAACTGCACTTTTCGCTTTTCAAATGGCAAATGTCCAAAAGTTACTTTGCAACAATATTGGTATAAAAAAAGAGCTCACAATATCATTATGTAAAGTGTACTATTTTGTTGAACGGTAAAGGCATTGTACAAAAAGGCATTCTGTTTAAAGACTTTAAACACCACATTGGCTTTACACAATTATCATCTGAAAATATCCACTGACAGCAGTCTATAGACAAATGTGCGATTTGCTCTCTCTCTCTTTCTCATCAATTGTTTTCTCTCTTCTCTATCCCATTTGTGGAGAACTCTCAACCAAGTATGAACCTCAACATCAGGTGGTTGAATAAAGATAATTTGATATCAGCATTATAATAATTAAGACCTTTGTCAGGTTTTTAATGGCACACACAACACCCTGGAACACACACGTGCATATATGGAGGTGACACAGGACACACACACACACACACACACACACACGCACACACACTCCTGAGGTCGCGGTGGATTTATTTTCTGCATTTTCCCATCCTGGACCGTCCTTCCTCAAGGAAGCGCCTGCGGACCAGGTGAAGTGAACTGTCCATCTTTGGTCAGGGATGGACATGTCTTCTGTTATTTTGCATTTTTTTCTGTTGGGGTTCTTAGTGGAGGAAACCCCTTGTGAACATGGGGAGAACATGCAAACTCCACACAGAAAGGCCACTGAAGGTTTGGAGAGGAGTTGCTCCCCAGAGCCAACAGCGCCCCATGCGGGAATCAAACCCATGACCTTCTTGCTGTGAGGCGGCAGTGCAAGCACCTGAGCCAGCGTGCCGCTAATATAGGTGTAGTGTCCCTTTGATTTTATTTCCACAGAGACTACACACATGATGTTGAGATCAGCCTGCTGCAGTTCCACTTGCTTTGTACACCACTTAGGATGGAAACAAAAAAAAACATTTACTTACTACACAAATTGTTGTTAGGTGCATGGGGTCCTGTTCTGTAAGTACATCTTTAAAAGATGAAACAACAAATTAAAATCAGCACAAAGCTGACACTTATTATATTACATTTAATTGACAATTCAATCCGTGTACACAAGTACAAGATTTTGCATTCGTAAAAGATTTAGCCTGGCCATAGCAATTTAAATCCTATCCAATCATACAACTGAAAACAATGTGCTTGATTGATTTGACTTAATATGAAGAAATTATTAATGCTTTCAGTCGTTCTCCTTGTGTGTGAGTGTATGCTTTTGTGTGTGTGTGTGTGTGTTTGTGTGTGTGTGTGTGTGTGTGTGTGTGTGTGTGTGTGTGTGTGTGTGTGTGTGTGTGTGTGTGTGTGTGTGTGTGTGTGTAGAGAGCCTTTTATGGAAGGCACAAAAGGCAGCACGGAGACAAGGCTCTGTAGTTGTGAATGTATTTGTCCTCCACCAAGAGCATAATACACCGTTTGAAAAATATAAACAAAAAGACTGATATAAATGAAATAAAAAAGATATTTACAAACTGTATATATGCAGTCAACAGTACTATGTCGTACCTTTTAACAGGTAACTAAACGCACCCTAATTGGCGCGTACCATCACAGGCTCACATCTCAGGGGTGATGTCATGTGGCAGAAGAAATACACATTTAACAACATTAAAATGTAGAAATAATAATTTGGACTCAGTCCTTCACAATAATGATGATGATAGTGATAGGTCACATTCACAACTGTAAACCTTGTAACTTAATTAAGTGATTTTGAGGGCCAAACCACGTTCCTCGCGCACCTGTCCGAATCATAAATGTGTCCCAGGACAGGAGCGCACTTCTTAAGAACACAAGGAAAATGTAATGGCGGCAAGGCAATCATCCAACATGGTCCCTTGAACAAACATGGTATGTACACTGTGTCATTCTTACACACATGTTATATGTTATAACATATCTTTTTGTTAAAGGAAACGTAACAATAAGTTTGGGCAATAAAACTGAGATTTTGAACAGCGGTGATATAATGAGTGTGTAGTGAAATGTTTGGTGTGGTGTCAGTGATAGGTGTGCACCCCTATGCTTTCACACACGCCAGCCAAGTACAATAAGGACGGTAGAAGTCTCTGTTGACAGTTAAAAGTATAATTAAAAAGACCGTTGTGCCATTAGCACGCGCTTAGGGAACGCGGCATCACAGTGTGCATGTGTATAAAAAGTAAGCTGTTGGGCACAGAAATGGTAAACTTCAGCGGTGCACGTCTTCGTGGACATTCCTCGTGTAAAACTCAAGGCACTTCATTTAAGTGTCTTTAAAAAGTCAAACTGGATTTTGATAAATCAGTTAGAAGTCTTTTCTTCATTGTGGGTCTTTGTTACAGGTTGGTGAAAATTAACGAAGATGTATAAATAATAGAGAAAAACATAAAACATTTAAAGCCAGTGACAAAATGGTGGGCCTTTAGTTCTTAACTCTCCAGTGGACCCCCTAAAACCGATGAGAAAAATGCCAGTGGTCTGCCAGCTCTGCCTGCAGCGGGCCTCCAGTGGTCCTCCAGTGGGCCTCCAGTGGTCCTCCAGTGGTCCACTGGCCTTTTGCCGTCTGTTTTTTTTTTTCTTTCTTTCTGTCTTTGTCATTATTTGTGGGCTGAGAACAGTCTATATTGTTTCTGACGCCTTAGTGTTCTGACATAACAGGAAGCTCATCACAGTTAGATTCAAATCCTGATGGAAGTGGCTCACTTGTACAACAGTTTGTTTTGTCAGCTTATCCAAAATAAAGGGGAAAACAACTGAAACCGCTAGAGAGTGTGCAGGTCAGAATTGGCTCTGACTGTTTGACACCAGATCCACATAGAGAGCAGCAGTTCAACACACAAACAAAACAGTAGTGCCCTGCAGCTGTGCCACCTGCGATTCTTCACCTTTTGAATCACCTCTTTTGCATGCCAAAGCACTGACTGTATCATGCACTGATGTCTTGTGATTTTTATGATGTGGACAAAAGCAATAAAGAATTAATTAAAAAACAGGTAATTGTATGGATGAGTCTGCTAATTAGAGAACCACTTGCTATCTAAATAAACTGTAACGTGAAAGATAAAAGGAGAGGCACAAAGCTAGGGTCTCGAAGCTTCTTTACTCCTCTTGAAGCAATGTAATGGATTAAGAATCATGACAGACTTTGTCTCTGTCTCTTTTTCCTTAAATGCAAATAGCAGTCCCTCCAGGATCTTGTGAAGGTTGGTTGGGGTTGTTGTAGCCAAAAGTGACTGAATTTGCTGTAGGACAAGGAATTAAAATGTAGGTGATTTTTTTCCAATTTCCTGTGGAAATATTGCAGTATTAAGAGAAAACTGCAACTTGGGATTGCGATTGCGGGAAATCCTTGAATTAGTGTGAATTCGCGAAATTTGAAAAAGTCCCTTGGTGCTTTTATTGTCTCTTTATAGTTTAATATATACATAACCCTGACCACCTTGTAGGCCTCCGACAGAAACAGCCAAACCGGGCTTTCCTTACATAACTCCTTAACATTGTTGTTACTTAACATTATCCTAATAGAGATAACCAAAATACTGTGTATTAAAAAAACAGATTCAAAACTTCTAAAATACTGTCTGTCTGTGCAGTGCTTAACATTATAGTCACTGTAACAGGAGAGTGTTTCTGGAGTGTTGTTGTCCAAACACCATGGTAACTAGAGAGTCTTCAAAATGATGGTCTCTCTTCCAATGGTAGCCAGACATCAATGCTTTTAGGAAATGCAACCTATATTCGAATATTATTGCACCACCTGCTGGGACACTTTTAAAAAACATCTTGTCTAATGTACATCAGTCCATGTGCATGCAGATCCATGAGGTGTCTATGCGCAGCCACTTCTAACTGTGTGCTGAGCACCTGCTGGAACAGCTTTGTAAGCTGTGACAGTGCTGATTACAGGCTGAAAATACAAGTTTACTGTACCAACATAAATATATAAACAGAATTTCGTTTTCAAACATTATTTGTAGACAAGAGATCTCGAGTGAAACGAATTTCTTCAGAATCACAAAGCCATAGTCTTGTCTTGAAAACTCTCTTTTTTTCTCTTTTTACATTTACTTATCTGTGAAGAATGACTAAAACCTCAACTTTATAAGTGTGTAGCATTAAAATCCAAAGACATCAGTGTGTTTATCCACGTTTGAGTTTTGGGACAAAGGGGTGAGATTACTGTTTTTGGATTACGTAATTATCCATTTTATCCTCTTAGTCAATTATGCTGAAACACTGACTGCTTAGTGAACACTTAGGAAGGCAGTGTATTAATCAAAACTACAGGTGCATTAAACAGAACTGCCTTGCCAGAAAGACCGGTTGAATGAACAACTGAAGTCTTTTCTTGTCTTTCTTTTTACATACCACAAGACCTGTTGCTGCATGTGTCTGTTATCATCCATCCCTCAATCCATACAATCTGCCAGGTTTACAAGGAGGTGGTGTGATATAGAGATTTCAGCCTTCAATGTCTGAAATCTGGCTTTTACATAGTGTACTGAATAACTGTTAAATGTATCCAGTCTATGAATGATGATTCCTTGGCTGTCTTGAAAAATACGATGGAAAAGGACAGATAACGACACACACGCCTATCTCGAAAACAAATGGTGCTTTCACACCACGTCATAAATCTGGGCAGCTCTAGGCTTTTTTTTTTTTTACAAACAAAAGTTGTTTTGTTTTTCTTTGCCTGGTAAACATTACTGTTCTTTGCGATTGTATCGTTCAGTTGACCTGATTTATCAGAGTTGAGCCGTACATTTCTTCATTTTTAACGTCTCGACTGATCAGTGGGGGGCGCTAGTGACCTCCTTGGCTCTCCAAAGTACTGTAGGCCTATGTGGATATTCCTTCACTAGTGTCACTGCATGCAGTTTGCCTTGCACATTGTATTCGTCTTTTCAAGAGGGCTAAGAATGAGGAAGTTGAACAATGTTTTTAAACAGCTGCCGACAAGACTTGCGTTGCAGTCCCACATTTAATGTTTTTTTTTTTTATCTTTATTGATGACTAGTCAATCTAATTAGCCAATTTACTGCCAGTGACAGATTACTTTAAATTAAGAGGATGTACCAGGGCATATCGAAAATGACCCAAGACTTACTTGCTTTACGCCGCTTTAGCCTACATCCCTGAAGTCATTTCAGCTTTCAGTCCACTCTTTAAAGAAAATATATATCTTGTCCCCTGTGTTTTACGAAGCAGTTTCTCACACTTAAGAGTTGTTCTAGCATTTGAAAGTCGTTTATTTCACTTTTCCTTGAGATCCTTAGAAGGGCGCTTCGCAGTGGCTTTTCTCCAAACCTTTACTTTTAGGAGAAAAAGGGCTACATTTCTCCTGGAAGGACAGCATTAACCTCCAATAACATGAGCTCAAACAGTCGGACCTTCCAATTACAGAAAAGCAAGGAGGAGCCTTCTCGGAATAGTCCCTCAAAATGACGTCATGCGCGAACAGCTGGTCCTTTGCAATAACTGAAAATGTGGGCAAGCATAGTGATATAAAATTGCATCCGTGCTCTCCGGAGGTAAACATTTCATTTTATCACGATGTGGCGGCTGGAAGGCTCGCTGTCGCGGATGGGCCGCCTGCCGCTCCTGTTGCTTGTGTACACCTATATGTGCTCTCTCGGAGGTGAGTCATTTAAACTGAGAGGTTAGAATGAAATACCCATCGAGTCTTGATGCAGTGGAGCTGTTCTTTGTGGTGGTGCTGAAATACTTTGGACGACTCCAGTAGACGGGATACACGGATAGCGGACATCGCTCCCATACCATTCTGGTCCTGTCTCCGTAATCGCTACACAGCATATGCTGTAAAAGGCTGATTGTCTTCTTTTGACAACCACGTATCGTTTTAGCACGGTCTTTTTGCTATTTGGTTGAAGAATGCTGAATGATAAGCTACGCTAACTGCTTTCTCTGTGTATGAATTAGGCTGCTGGTTATTTATCTTGATCGTTAGTTGATAATGACCGACTTTAACAGTTGACAATAAACAGCACATTATGCTCAGTGGTAAGAAAGCGTGATTAGTTTACGCAAAAGTAGGCCTACAATATTGCTGTAAAGTAAAACTGGGGTTTTGGAACATGATTCCCATAGCCGTTAAAAATGTGTTTTATAGTGTATAAGTTGTGAAATGCATTAGATGGAAATGCTTACAAGCTTTACACATAAAACTGTCATTCTGTCATTCTTTGCATACATTTATGTTTTTGTTGGAACGTGTCGGTCGACAAATAACAACCTGGGTATATGTGAACCTTCTCACTTGTAAGTTTCTGTCTTAGTAATCTATCATAGACGTGCCTGTGGTGTGACATTAAACTTCGTCGAGTTGCACAATAACACGTTCTCCGTTATTTACTCTTCACTATAGTGAGTTGTTAATTCTTTAAAAACATAAGGAAAATTACACTGTCCATATTTTGTTCTATCAGTGGAAGTGGGAGTCTGTACATTTAGCATTCCTGTCTCAGGCAAAAGCACACTTCAAGCACCATCCTCGCTGGCATGACAGGTGACCGATGCTGACTGATGGATAGCGCATGTAGCGCGCTGTAGATCCTCATTGTGTCAAGCACGCCTGTCATTTGGCTTACACGATGCGATCGTGAGATACTATCACGTTTTGACCAAGAAGGAAAACAAAGGCAATTCATCTAACAAAACTCAAAAATTGACCGAAAGCATCAATAAAAGGCTTAGAAACGCTGAGTATGGTTACACAAGCCTGGATCTTGACCTCGTTTATAGTGGGTCGTTCTTAGTCAAAGATCAATGCAATGATATTTTGTATTGATTGTAGTATATGTTATGAGGTTTGCAGTGATTCGTTTTTTTTTAATTTAGGCCGTGAAGCATTATTATGTCTTTCACTTAAACGCTGTACTAAAATAAGCACTCCTTTCTATCTCACTCAGTATTTTACTGTATGACTGTTCCTCTGGTTGTGTTGCTTGAGTTTATTCGTGGCGAATTCGACATCAGTAAAAAAGAGAATGCAGTGTGAAATAGAGGAGCTATTTTGGCAGGACAGGTCTTTAGAGTTCTTTATCTTCATATTTGAATAATCTTCGTCAGATCTAAGTGGAGCTGTTGGTGATGAGGGTCATATGTAGCATGATGGTGAATGAATGATAATCAAGGCTGCAGTGCTTCTCTTCAGTGTTGCCCTGGAATGTGAAGAACTGTGTGTGTGTGTGTGCCCTCCCAATGCAAACACCACTACTATAATAAATGCAATCTTACCTGAGAAGTGACAGGTGAGGGAAAACACAGACACACAGTCACACGTCACCCGGTCACAGCCAATCACCCATTATTGATCAGTGTATTGATGAGGGCCAATGCGTGAAGATCCTCCGAGTGCAGAGCTAGATAGATGAGCTCTGGGGCTCCAGAGGAAGTGTTATAGCAGCATGCAGCTGACCACAGTTCAATGATGTGATCAAAACAACCAGAAGCTGCTATCTTTGTCTCGCATCTTTTCACCGTCTCTTTTATTCACTCTTTCTTCTTGTCTCAGTGAGGACATGATGGAAGGGACATATCTCTGCCAGGGTTATAGGTGTTATCAGACCTGTCTGCTTTTGGCCTTCATTCATCAGTTGTGCTGAGATAATCTGGAAGGGTTGTTGATTGTGCTTATACTGTAACTACAGTGGTTTTGCATTGTAAGCGCACAAGAAATGTAATAGCTATACAAATCAATGCAAGGAGGATGTAGATATACTTGTTTTAACACTTTCTCTGCTGAGCTAATCTGACTTCAGGTCAGAAATCAGCGTGATGCTCTCCTTAGATTTGCATTTGAAAGAATAGTTTTTTGCACAAAGCGCTCAGTGCTTGTATAAATCCATTTAGCCATGAAATGAAATCATCCTCGAAGAGATGCTTGACACTACCTTGTGGCACATCCTGTGTGTAAGGCAGTTAATTTTTCGAAAAGATGTAAAAGATGGCAATGTAGTTCCTTTTACATGAGGAGAAAAACACCCTCCTCAAAACTCTCAAACAAGTAAAGTCCTTCATTCCTTAAGCTGGTCTAAATGCGCATCCTTGACTATTTCCAGTAGAAAGGCAGACAAATGCATGGGTTCTTCAGGAAAAACTATTGTATTGAGTTGAGTGCAAGAAAGTGCTTGGTATACCAAGGATGGATTAAAATGGCAGACAACTGTTCCTATTGTCATTGTGTCAAAGGTAAAATGTGAATAAAGGTCTTTATGTTGAATGGCCTTGGTTTGCCTACACTCACATATTGATGTTCACCTAGAGACATCAGTCATGAAAAATACCTATAACCTGAACTATTCCTCCTGTTTCTGCAAAATAACTAACCTGTCTTGAACCATGTCATGCTTAATACACTCCAAAATATTGTCTAAAGCCAGCAGTGCTAGAAAAAATGGATCCGTGGAAACATTGATACTAATTTGTCTGAGAAAGGCCTCGTCACAGAACTCCCCCTCCCTCATATGTTCCCATCAAGCTGTTCATCAATACAGCAAGTGCAGGGCCAAGGAAGACCATGTGAGATGCCCAGAAGTTACGCATAGGTTTTCCTGTACTATACAGTGAGTGGTCAAAGCCACTGGACTGATCTACTTGTCTTTGCTTTACTGCTGTGGTAACGGTGATCTCTTGATATCTGGTGCACAATGGTGTGGGAATATGGCGTTAAAGAGAATCTCACCATCCCCAAATGTGCTATATTCTCCTGTGACAGCTCACGTTGATCCAGTCACATACAGAGGTGTGGCAGAAAGCCCTCAGCACAGTGGTAACCTCATCTCTGCAAAGCAATGAGATTTTGATCTAAATCACCAGAGTGTGAGATGAGAGTTTGGGAAAGTGCAGCAGCTCACTTTACACACCGATATGAACATTAACTCAAAGGTGATGAATGAGCTTTGTCAAATCACCCCGTGAAAGACTCCAGAGGAAGAGAGATGTGAGAAGCTAAGGTGTGTATCCTGAGAGGGACGAGAGGTACTGTGACGGTGAACAATAATGAACCTCATGCTCACAACAGGCTTCAGATTGAGCTCTTTGATCTTTAAATGACTTGGCTGAAAGAATTACCAAATCTTTCTTTGACTTAAAGTCTCTGTGTTTACCACTCAGCTTCTTTTCTGATGGACCATATGAATGCTTGAGTCACAGTCTCTGAGCAGATAGAAATGGTATGCAGATCCACAGTAGTACTTAATAGAAGAAGTTCTGGCATAACCTCAGGCAGTTCTAGAAGAATAGTACTGAGAGGCAATTTTCATGGTATTTTTTCATATCATCTACAAAGACAGTTTGAGTAGAGGTAGTCAAAATGGTGCTCACTCAGTAGTGAGGCACAGCTAGGTACAGTAGGTGAAAGCTGTGTTTTTGTTTGGTATCCTGCACTCTTTGGTGAGATTGCTTGCCTCTCCTGTTCTGAGTGTCCCTGGGTAAAACCACCGCTTCTAATTTTTAAAATGTATTTCTAAATGCAAATCCGAAATCAATTAAAAAGAAGGGAGATGAACGGCGCCACAACAATCCCGCCAGCAGATTTAAGGGCTTCATTACTTTGCACAACCTTGATCTCTGCTCCATCCAATGAATGCTTGTCGCAGGCCCCCCTGATTGATACAACGCCATCTCATAATTCAATATGCAGCTCACCATGTTGCTAATCTTGTATTCGCTAGGAGCTAATGGAAGCCTGCCTCTGTGGGATCACAGCTCCATTCCTCCAATCATCCATTTTCATGGAATGTATCCATGTTTACCTCAGACACAGTCACTGACTGGATCTGGTTTGTAATCAGAATATGGGCCTCTAGAGGTGTTCCAAATTTAGTAAACCAGGTTATTGTAAAACATGCTTCTGTTTCATTTAGAATACAGACAACTGATCAAGTAGCACTGTAAACCAACTAATCCAGAAGCACTCGTTTACACTACTGAAGCCACTTACTTTATGCTCAGTTAAAATGCGATGTATTCACATTATTTTATAAAAATAACTAATTAGTGTCATAAATGATATTTCTGTCAAAATGTATTATCTTCTACAGTCACTGATACTGCCCTAATGCCAGAAGGTCACTGTTAGACAACAGAAACACAGTCACTAAAAAAGAAAAAAAAAAACACTTTTTGGCCTTTTAGTTTGACAGTTGGTTCTTCATGTCTTTTCTTGCTCAGCTCCTTCCTGCTTTCCTCAATTGCCTTTGACCTTTAATTATCCAACGTTGGCTTCTTGTCAGATTTTATACGTTTATAAATTATACAGATATTTATTTAGTATAATTTTTAAAGGATTTATTTTAATATTTCCTTGCCCACAAACACACCCCCAAATATTTTCTTGGTTTTATGAAGGCATTTCTAGCTTTTTTGTCTGTCATGAGGTGTTTACTTTTTAAAATAAATGGGAAAATAATGAAGATAGGTAAGACTGATCTGATCTGTAAGCTAAACACACTGACTAACTACACCAGTGGACGCTCTGGATTGTAGGCTTTCTGTTCGTGTCCACTTCATAAATAAAAACTAACTCCCGTAATGCCCTCCCCAGTTGAATGTACTGTCAACAGCACCGTGTCTAGCAGGGCCCAGAGAAAGTGATGCTGGGTCCCGCACAGGGTCTGTAGAATGCCAAAGTGTTCTCACAGCGATCCGGACATTGATGGAGCATGGGACAGTGGACTCATAAGACCCTTATTAATCAAGATGTATGAGTCATTACTCAAGTGCTCCTGCGAGCATGATTCAAAGTTTAGGGTTGCAGCTGCAGAGAAAGATCTGTTTGTTTATTTAGTTACTTGTTTGTTTATATTATTTATTTTGGGGGTTTTAAAGGGAAGATTGTTTTTCAGCTAACTGTTTTTTTTGCTGTGCTTTCAAATATTTTTTCCATACTGTGGAGAAGAGCTTTAAATGATTCATCTGCTCATATATAACCATATACTCTCATTTTATGTGGTATCATGCTGAGTCAGATTTCTAAACTCTGGACAAATTATGTATAGTGTAGAAAACATCAAATGGCAGGCCTCATAAAAGATGGGAAAAGGTGTGGAATATTAAGAAAGGGTGATAAAGCCTATGCCATAAAATATCTGCAGTGTAGTATAGGAATGTGAATATCAGATAATCACAGTTTAGGGTGTTATTTTCCCCTCACAGATTCATTGCAGATCTGTGAAGAGATTGTGGCTCTGTGTTGACTCTTTTTCATCTCACACACAATTACATGCCGATTGCTCTGGTTGGTTGAGAAGGAAATGTGGTGCTCATAATATTCAAAATTTTAGAATAAAATATTTTTTGGAAAGGCACAGTTCCACCCAAGACATGTTTAGAATATTATAGACACGTCGTCTTGTTGCACAGGTTGCAAACCCGAGGCCTGAAGCCACACAAATAAACTGATCTGAGATATGGTCTGGCATTGCAAGGCTCAATGGAAACCGTGTCCATTTACCATATCCCTTTAATTAGAGAAATTGTTATTAGTATCATAGCTCAAAGCACAGTAGTACATTATCTTGATTAGACTCATAGCCAATAGGCCTGGATGGTATTAGTGTGAAGTCTGACTTTGTAAAAGGGCAGAAACTGTGGTTTGCATAAAACATCTGTAAACCACTGGTAAGACAATATGACAAACCCCACTGAAATGAATCCCCAGTTTCGTGAATTCATTGAGAGTTGACCATGTGGTCGTGAGCTGGAGATAATGTAAAAATCTATGGCTGCGGCTCACTCTCTGATGCATGCAGTACGCGTGACATTCTAACTGATGTGCGGACTGATTTTATACTCTAAGTGGAGAGGCAGAACCTCTCTATATTAAGGACCTGCTGCAAACACCCCCCGAGGTGAGAGAAGAACTGTAAAACCTAAATGATTTCCATGGTGTAGCTGAGATTAAAAAGCACACCTTAAATAACGAGAATGACAACGAGAAAGACAGCTAATTGATTCGTCCGTAGCTGTGTTTGGTGTTAACGTGTTTGTCAATTTGACAGGATTACAGCTGAGCTTTATTATGGCGTGAGGCGCTGTTCAAATAATCGGTTGTCATCATCTGACCCCTCCTCAAAGGAGCAGACAGGTTTTTTTGAAAGTGTGAGATAAAACAGGAAATATGGCGTCATGGGATGTTTGACAGGATGCTAAATCAGCCCGGTGCAGCTGCCGTAACAGCACCTCGAGGTGGTGGTGGGTGGGAGGGGAGGGGATTCAGGTCGATGTACTCACTCCATTTATTTATTAATTTATTTATTCAGTTTTGCTGCATGTGCGTTTGCGGCATTGATCAACGTGATTTACCAGCAGCAGCATGTATGTGCTTTCTGAATGAATGCAATAGAGCTGGTTGCTTTGTGATGTTGGTGTTCGTATGTGTGTGGGTGCTTGTGTATGGGGGGAAGATGCAATATGTTTGCAGTATGTGACAGCCTGCTTGACTTTAGGTGGCTGAGCATGTGGTGTGGGGCACTGGAGGGACTGGCACACAGACCCCTCTCTCTCGCATTTAGGAGTAAGGTGTCCCTCCTTTGCTGGCGCCCCTACGGTTTGGTCTTGGCACAGAGGCTGTGGGCAGGTGGGGCAGAGAGGTGGACTGAGTTTCAGCTGATGGAACTGACCCTGCTGCATCCGCTCGGTCACCAGCAGACCAGCTGGTGCTGGGAGGGGGGTAGAGAGCTCTCAGGACCAGGGTGTGTGTGTGTGTGTGTGTGTGTGTGTGTGTGTGTGTGTATGGGCATGTTTCTCTGTGTCTTTCTGTCTGTGTGATTGCATATACTGTATGTTTGTGTGAGTATGTGTGACTGTGTGAGTGTTTCTCTGTGTGTGTTGAATGCATGAGTGTGTCTGTGTGTGTTTGTGTGTGCACACACGGCTCGTGCACACTGCCGGTAGAGAGCTGTGGAAAGTCACAGAATTGGCACCATAGCGGATAGCACTGAATGGCATAAAGAAGATAGAAGACAAGATAGTCACCTCTGTAGACACGTTTTACAGCTAATTGTATTCACTCCCTTTTGTTTTCTTCTCCCTGTGCCTTATGCAGATGCTCTCTTCCTATCAGTTGAGTCTGATAAGACATTAAAATGGTTCGCAGTGGTGGGACGCACAGCCGCTTGGCTCTAATTTGGCTCACTGAATTTGTCAGTGATATTTAGTGAGGAGAAAGCCATTAACACAGGATTAGTTGCAGTCAGAGTAACAGAATTCCCCTAACTGCAGGTGCGGCAATGAAAACAAAAAAGATTGAGTTTGTGCGCTCCATTAGCAGAATTGAATGTGTTACGACTTGGCTTGTGGGCCGCAATACAAAACGTAGACAGACAACAGAGAATTACAAAAAAGGATTTTTATTATAACAATTAATAAATAATCAAAGAGGCAGGAATACATGTGGGGATGAGCACCCACACAAAACAATACAAAGGGAAAGCATGGTGAGCGCTCCAGTCTTCAAAGGCTTTCCAGGCTCGGGGCTGCATTAAACACTGAACTCACAAGGTCACAGCAGGCCACGAACAAAACCCACTGCTGCACTTGGAAGGTTACCCCCACCCGGAGTTACCTTCAAAACACACGAAAAGACGAAATTACAAAGCAACACCACAAACAAGCGGTCTGAATGAAGGATAACCACAGCCATCCAGCTGGAGTCCTCAATACAGTTTCACAGTCTACATAATTTCATTGTGGGCCGCAACAGGAAATGGTGACAGACAATAGAGCATCACAAAAAAGGCCAGTTTTTAATTACAATAAATAAATAAGTAATCTATTAAGCAGGGATAAATGTGGGGATTAGTGCCCACACAAACCAAAATCCAACTCACAATACAAAGGGAGAGCATGGTGAGTGCTCCTGAGAGTGTAGCAAGCCTTGGCACGCAAGTTGTTTGGCATAAAACTACACTTTCTCAGGTGTGGACAATCAAGGGATTACGCCCACGAACCACCCAAAGGCTGTTGCACTGCCACTGCAAGGTCAGTGGAGGTGCAGAGGGCCATAGGAAAAGATCCAGCTGCTTGCAGGCGCTAAATAGAACTTCCAGGATAAAACGCTTTGTGTATGGGCAGAGAAAAAGACTGCTAGACTGAGGGCAAGCAAGAGAGGAGACTGCTAGTGAAGAGAGAGATAGTGTGTGATAGAGAAAGGGAGGGAAAGAAGAAAAAGAGTGGTAGAGAAGAAGAGGGTGAGAGTGATAGAGAGAATGAGAGACAGAGCAAAGGGTGGCACTCTGAGAGTCTGACAGCTGCTTTGCCTTCGGCCATGCAGAACCGTGAGCCGCGCAGAAGAGTCCTGGAACGACGACTCGGCCTGACAGACGAAAGCACAGGCACAGGGACAGGGGCAGTCTGGGAGAGGCAGACAAAGAGAAAGATGGGGGTAGAGAGAGAGTTTGAAAGAGAAGGAGAGAGAGAAAACGACACACACAGGAGAGAAGGGGTATGTAGTTAAAGAAGAAAGTAAGAGGGAGTGAGGCAAAGATTCACACGGTGCGTCAAATGAAATGAAAAGGGAAAAAAACCCAATCTAAATTAGAAAAAGGTTGTCTCCAGTAGCCCCCATAGTCCAGTGATGGGCCTGGTTCAATATTGCTCTAATTATCACCGCAGCACTGAACCTGCTGAACCCCATCGACAAACAGCCCACGTACCCCCCAACTCTTAACTCTTAGTAAGACCGTATCGCATATATACATTCAAACTTCAAACTACACACACACACACACTCACATAGACTCATAAACATACACAAATACCTGAACCAGACATAAACATAGAGACACACACACACACACACAGATATGAGCACCCAAGCCCCACAGACAGTATGGAGTATGGATGTGTGGTACTCAGTTGTGCACAGCGTGGGCAGGAGCTGACTTTGAAGCTGATGGGATCGTGTCATTGGCTTGTCTGCCACGGCCATGTCCTGGCAAGCGTTCAGCACAGAGCCGGGCTTTGATTTCTCTAAATGTGCTCTTGATGTATTGTGGTGAAGGAAGTCTGGCAAAGGATAACACAGCAGATGTCAGAATATTTCTTTAATGGTATCAGGCTGTTGGACATAATTTCTGGAGCAAAGATTTTTCTCTCACTTTTTTGTGGATTTTAGCCCATTTCCAAAGTCCCCAATCCTCTAACACCAGAATGAGGACTTTCTCAAAAGACCTAGCTCCTTCAACTTGTGAAATGATGAAAGAGTCACACAACTATTACTGAGAGCACACAGGGTATTACTGACTACACAGCAGCTCACAAATGTCAAACTCCATATCGTCCCATTTCTTTGGTGCGGTTAGTCATTTGTCATGTAATTTGTCAAGGAAAAATGTCTTTTTGGGGACTGTAATGGCTGTGATTACTGTAGTACCATGCCTTCATTTCTCTCTGGCAGTGAAGATACACAGTGTAGCACACCCTGAGTTGTACACACTCACCACATGTTGTCCAGAGTGTCGATCACTTTGCCTGTGTCACTTTTTGCAAGGTTTCAGTGACTGATTGGGTTACTCTAAATCCCTGTTTCAGCCAGGGGGGTGCCAGGCCGTGGATCCAAACATCATCAGCCAGGGCCTGGTGCATGTTTTTGTGTGTGTTTTTCTGTGTGTGTCTCTTTCCGTGTGTGTCTCTTTCTGTGTGTCTGTGTGGTTGTGAGTATGTGTATGTTTGTGTGTGGCTGTGAAGAGTGTTTGCTGATTGTTTGGTGGTGGCTTCAGGCAGCAGATGATGCCGTTAATGATTCATGTGGCCCAGCAGCCACGGAGGGGGATAGAGCTTCAGCATGAAAGAACCAGGTAGCCCCCAAAGGCAAATACACCTGTGTCACAAAAAGAGAGATAGAGAGAGGAGGGATAGAGAGGAGGGAGAAGGGAGGGATAGAGCGAGAGATAGAAGGAATAGAAAGGTAGGGGAGAGAAAGAGAGAGAGAGAGAGAGAGAGAGAGCAAGAGCGCATTTGTTAATGAGTTGGGTATTGCTTCATCCCTTCATGGTATTTACCTGCAGAATGATAGAGTGTACGGGCCAGTGTGTATATGAGCAAGCAGCTTAAGTGTTTTTTTAAAAATATATTTCCATATAATTGCTCTTCTGCTCACCGTCTGGTTAATTAACAGTGATTTGCACATTCGTTTGGATAGCTCTGGAGAACTTCATAGCTACCTTCGGTCCATTATTGCACATCAAATTTGCAGCAGGCATTTTGACTAAAGTCAGATCTCAGATCTCAACTACGCTGAAACACAAGAGAAGAGAAAGGATAGCCTATATGACATAAAATGCGCCTCAAACTTCCACACCAGGCTGGCGGCTATGATTTCCAAAGGTTGTACGTGAAATATGGTGCAATTGTGCGCAAATTCATTTTCAGTGCAATAATTGTGAGCAAAAAAGTGCATTGACAAAGTTAACCAAAATACTTTGAAAAACAAACAAAAATGTGTTGTTAACTATAAAAAGCACAATTTGCAATCACAATAACCATATACTTAGCAAGCTAACGCATGTACATGCTTCTCCAAACTCCCACAAACTAACCTTCACCCTATCCCGCTGATGAAATAGGCACGTCTCTGGGGCTCAGTTTATCTGGGGAACTCAAACTTCGCGGGAACAGGAAGTGCGTGTATTGTGTTTGTTTGTGTTTGTCTTAAATGTATGGATTAACGGCGTGTAAGTAGTAAATGCTGGTGGCTTACTGATCGCTATGATGGTGACCTGGAAATGGGTGAGTCACTGAGGGATTTGTGCATTGTGCTCGTGATGTTTAATGATTGAATGCGAGCCGCGGTTGCCGTGACTGCGCTACATTCCAAACATTACCAACCGGTGCATGGATTCGTGTCTCCGTGTGTGTTGATCAGTTTATATGTCGCGGGTAGTGTCAGGTGCGTTGGTGGAAAGGAGAGGCTGCCTTTCCACAGACTATATATGACTAGGTAATTACACTTGCTCAGTTATACTAAGTTGTGTAGGTCACTCAGTTATTGTACTAATCATAACAAACAACAACCCTTGGAGTCCTTGAATGCAACTATTTGCTCATACCAGGACCAAGTGTGACTCTCCCTCACATTTGTACCTCACTGCAGATCTAAACACCCAACCGTGTGAACAGTAATGTTAATTACTTGGGCACCCAGTTTCTTTAGTGTGGACCGCCTAAAGTCTTTGGTCTTCTCCATGGCTGGAATTGGCTCCCTGTCTCTGCCCTCTAGGTTCTGTCAGGTGCAATATGCCAGTCGACAGACGAGACCTCAGTTTGGCAGGAGCTAATCTGCTGGCAAAGCCTGCTCTTCGTTTATACTTATATTCCTTTTTTTGAGAACATTGAGGCCATGATCACTGCACATTCTTCACTGGCATCATGCCACGCTGTAAAAGAGACACCCCTTGAAGTAGACACTGGGCACTATCTACTGCGTTTGAGTATTTTTTTGACTGGCATGAACGCCAGGGGCTCAGAATGTGACATGTGGCATTTGCTTGTTTACTTGAAGGAGAGGTGCATTTTGGGAGAAGATGCAAATTTGCCTGTGCAAGTAAGACATAAATGAATAAATTATTGACATGTGTCCCATTTTGTATTCAAACTCGCAGTTAATGTTCTGAAAGGAGTAGGCTTTAAAAAAGACACACATGCATCTCTCATCTCTTCCAGTTTTAATACTTTCTTGAGACTTTACTTAATACTACCTTCCAAAACAATGGAAAAGAGATCTACATATGGCTAGCTTTCTGTGAACGAATGAGTTGATACACTATGACCTAACATGACATGACATTAAACACAGAAACATAAAGTGATTTGACATCAAAGATTTGTGCTTCAAGCGCATCTAAACTGTAGCATAGCTGGTGCATTGCTGAAATCTCAGAAGGGCATTTTGGTGTTTTAAGGTGTTTTCTGTTTTCTCCCATTTTCACAGAAATATAGTGGATTTTAATGGACAATGTTTGTATTCAACACAATGCAGCATGAAGTTAATGAGGTCAGTGTGCCTGAAATTCCTGTGCAGATGGCTCACTTAATGCTGTGTGATTCAGGCTTAATGGTTTATAAAAATATGTCTAAAAACGTTGTCTTTGAATGCGTTTATGTAAAGCACTTTTTCTCAAGGTCATATGGCAGACGTCCAGATCTCACAGCACTTTCAATGTTTTTATTTCAGCCCCCCCTCTTTACTAGGCTCTGTAGTGTTGTATCATTTGTGACTGTGTGTGTGCAGTCAAGATGTGACGTTGTTTTAGGAATGCATCCTCTATTGTGTTTGCTGGGTCTAGATGAGAGACAGCATTTGGCCCTCTTCCTCATCTCACGGGACTTGGAACGAAGCTATTTCTCCTTAGTTTAGTTTCCAGCAAATCACAAAGGACAGTTGCAGCCCAATCATTTTTGTAAAAATATTAAGATGGCTACAGTGAGTTACATTTAATCATAGATTTCCTCCAGTAAAATGTGTCCACAGGAGTATTTGTCCATGTTGTGGTATAATGTATTTTATGTCTAAATGTGCTATATCCAATTCACTGAGTATGCCACAGTGACTAGCAGGCTAACCACAGATACCCACAGTAAGATGTGATGGCTGCTGTAAACCTTTGGCAGACATTACCTCAGGGTTGGTCATTCGTCTGCTGACACTACAGCCCTTCCCCCTTCACCAACCTATAAATACCCCTGGCACTGGTTTCCACAACCAGTGCACCTTTAATATTAGCAATAACCACAGTGATCATAGAGACCCCAACCCCCCCATGCCCCCACCCTCAGGTCAACAGCAGAGATTTGACCTTTGGGTAATTTACTCAACCTCAGCAAGAGTAAGAGTGGGGAGAAATTCAGAGCAGGGATCCACTCATCCGGAATAAAAACCATGACTGGTAACTGTTGAGCATATGGAACAGTAGAAGACCTGGAGACTGAGACTGGCCTTGCTATGGACCTGCAAGTATTGTCCGTCTCGCTTTTTTTCCCTAATTGTGTTTTGGAAGCATCATTAACGCTTCATGACCTGCTCTGCAGCATGCTAAAATCGCCAAGCAAGCAGCACCCTCAGGGGAGAGCTTTAATCAGATTACTGCCCAAATGTGCAAATATAAATTTAAGTGTGTTTTCATGTTGGTGTCAATTTAATCTGCATAGCACCTTCCCCATCCTGCCCCCCCCCACACACACTCACGATTGTTGCAAGAAAAAATGGCTGAGTCAGCCCACTGAGAGTGCCCGTGTAAGTGAATGCATTTACAGACCCTATTGATAATGCAGATTGGGTCTGTGTCTGTGAAGGGATTGGGGGGGTGGGGGGTGATGGTGATGGTGGATGTTGCCAAATGTCATTGGACAGGCCAGCTAAGTTACATCGTTGCCCTCACCTTCAAGTCTCTGTGCGTGACTGTCGGCTTCGGGTGGTCGGTCTAGTGAGGGGGTGTCTGGTGATTCAGGCCGCATGACCTTGCAGTTGGGAAAGTCACAGAGTCCCTCTCCCTCCCTCTTTTTGCTCAGCTGAATGACGATGGCACGCACACTCCCTCTCTCAGAAATACAGCCCGAGTGCTAAAGCTCCCTCTTCTGCCGTAAACTTTATTTACAGAGCACTTGGTTAATACCCATCATAAGCAGCAAATCAAAGTCCCCCACGCCTTTTTTCACATCGGCATAGCAAGCACTTAATGGTGCACACTCTCGTCTGCCCCTGCACAGCGGGAAAAAAAGCGAGTGCTCTGATGAACGACTCGGCCGTTAAACTTAAAATATGACTACTCGCTGCCTCCGGGCGTCTTTAAAAATAGTCGTGGCTCCAGGTGAGGGAGCACATTATCTTCAGCGATCCACAGACCTTTGCTCAGGAAAGTGAAAGAAGAGGCCACCTAAAGCCTCCCGCTGCTGCATTGTGACATGAGCCATGGCACTCGGTGAAATAGGCTGCAGGAATCGGGTGTGCGGAAAATAGCTCTGGGTCCGTAGGTGTCAGGGTGTCTGAAAAAAGATTTAAGTTTGAGATCTTGTGAATTTAGCCTATGTCGTGTCCTATTTTTTAAATACAAAATACATATACAAATACATATACAAATACATTTTGATTTCAACTCACCCCTGTATGGGGGGTTTGGCAGCTTGTCTCTTTTTCATTGTGATACAAAGGCAGGCATACGTAGATGAACAGATATTCTGGAATGAAGACAATAATTATATTGATATATATTAACTGTGATGCATTTCAACTAGTCCGAACAGTTGCCAAAATATACTCCTTGTCTTTTGTGCCGAGACAAACAGAACTTTCCGGTTGAGTTCTCCCAAGTCCTCACTTGAACTTTAATAAGCGGTAGAAAAAAAGTTCCTCAATGACATGTAAGGTTCTCACAATGGGGCAGTGTTCAGCCAATTTTCCGTCTGTTCTGTCTGACTCCAAAAGCAATTACTCCTGTCAAAACACACGTCAGACTGGGCAAGAGGGAAGAGGGAAGGAAGGGAGAACAAAAATAAACTGTAATGTCAAAGACGGTGGAAACAAGTTTGGCCTTCTGCTCTGTGTGGTCTCTTCTCTGCTCTGTTCCCCTTCCCCTGAGGGTCTCTGTCGCAGATTTGATTTGTCGCGGAAAGCAAGCACTTTTCCATCTTGTCCTCGGCTCTGGCAACCGCCCCTCCTGTCCTCCCCCACCCCCCTCTCTTCCTCTTGCCAGGCGGCTGTCGTCCCTGCATCAATTTCCGAGAATGTTCCGAGAATGCTGCACGCCACCAAGCCTGAGGAAGTCTGCTGCATATGTGAGGGCCTTAAGGGACAGACTGCACTACATGCGCGAGTGGTGCAGAGACTGAGAATGAAGCTGGCGTGCGATGTGGAGTGGTTGAGCATTCCAATGGGTGGCAGCATTTACGGGTGATGAAGTGATCAGCAGGCTTTGGTACTCACCCCCCCCACCCCCCCACCATGAGACACCGCTTAGGAGCTGAGTCACACCGGCAGGAACAATGGATTTAGTCATCACTAGAAGTTTTGACAGCAGGGACCTGTCTGTGATGCAGGGACTTGGGCTGAGGCTGTGATTGGTGATTGGTGATTGGTGATGCATGGATGGATGATGGGATGCAGGGGGTTACTCCGAGAGGTACAAAAATGAAGGCCAGGGAGAGGCTCTGTGATGAGATGGTAATCAGAGACTTGGGCAGCAAGAGCTGAAATTAGACATGTTATGACAAGTGAAGTTTCAGAAGATTCTCATCTCTGAGGATGAAAGCAACAACGTCACTTGTAAACCTCAAAATCGAGTTGTAAATTGGCTTCGCAACACCTAATACAAAGGAGAATATGACATATACAATTGCTGGATTATTTTGTCACAGGAGAATGAGGGGACAACTCCTTAATTAACAGTTAATTTACCCCACATAATAGAGGATATGTTATTAGCGTAAGTGTAATATTCAAATTCACCCTTGACAGGTATTGCATTTCAATTCAGAAAGCAGGTAGTTGGGATATGAACTCAACAGTCAGATTAGAGTAAATTAGATGAATACTTTAAGCTTCCTGAGAAAAATAACTCCTCATCTAAAATACAGCACATCTGTACATATACATACATCTGTCACACCGCATACACATGTACATTATTAATACCAGCCTTCATCAAGTACCATGAATTACAGCCGACTCTTCACGGCACACTTCACTTGCATTCTAAGCACATTCTGCAGGCAGACGGCAAGCAGCCATTTTCAACTACGAAGAAAGATTTTTTTTCCTTCTTTGAATTCTTTGTTTTTCTGGCTGACTGGTAAATCTGTCACTGTTTTGGTTCATTATGAGTAATTATGTCTCCACGGTTGACAGAGCTATCCGCATTATTCATAGCGCTCTATGAGAGGAGCGATACGATCGGCCGGTGGTTGTTAGCAGTCTCTGCGCTCTCCCCCACTCTCCCCCACTCCATGGCACCAGGCATTGGAGGCTGTTAGCTGGCTGGCTGTGGTATTGATAGAGGTCCTGCTGCTGCCAGTGGTTGTTCTCCCCCAGCTCCGGGGCCCTGCCTGAGGGCTGCCCTTGGGTGCGGAGGGCCAGGGGAGGGTGATGGATTTCACTGAAAAACAGCGTGTCCCAGGATGTCACAGGACTGGAGGGTCGGAGGGAGGGCGTCTTTGTTGTTTGTGAGAGTGGGGTGTAGAGGGTCCTTTCCTCTAGTTGAGGACGTGTGCTTAGCCCTGATATGTGAATCCGCAGTGATACAGCCCAAGGGGTAGGTAGAATTTTGTTGAGCTTCCTGAACAATCTCATGCTCTACTGTCTTAATCTTAGTCTAAGAAAATATATTAGTCTGGTTATGAGTGCAGTGGTGTGTCCCCTTGTTCCTGGTCCTCTATACACACCCCACTTATTGTACCCCTGATGTAGCAATAAGGGTTAGAGAACAATGGAGACGGTGTCAGGGCGAAACAAGAGATGGCAGTAGATGGAGGCTAACAGTGAGTGAGGTTCCTGATGTCCCTTCAATGCAGTGGAGACACACTGGTGGAAATGTCTGCATCTACTGTACATTCCCGCGAGACGACATCAGTCATAGGCCAGCACTTCAAATGCCTCCCCTTCTTCCTCGCAGACGCTCTCCCCATCCCCCACACACAGTCTTTTTTTCCACCTTACCCACTCCATCTTTCTTCCAGACAGTTTGGCTCATATATATATATCCTGCCGCGCTCTCTGACCTAGTTTGGAACTCTCTGCTCTCTCCATTTTTTCGTCTTTACGTTCTATGTGAGCGCCTCTTTCACCGAGACAAAAAACAAAAAAAGAAAGAGAAAGAGAGAGAGAGAGAGAAAGAGAGAGAGAAAGAGAGAGAGAGACAGACAGAAACAAGGGAGATGGAAGAGGGGTTAGATCTATGATTTCAGTGCCTCCCACTCACAGAGATGCCCACACATCTCCTCTGCCCTTTGCAAGGTGAAGCGTATTCTTTCATCTTCTCCAGTGGTGGAGCTGCTCAGCTTCTCCCACTGTTTGAACTTACACTGGATGTAAACATCTTTTTTTGTTACAGGCACTGTTTTTCTCATCTCCCACTGACATTCACATTTTTGTACATAGTGGATTGTGTGCCCCTGTTTGCTATCATACTCCAGCAGCTGTTCCAAGAAGCTTGCGAATCTCGTTATTTTAGTCCCAATTAGCGAGACAAGACACTCCCTACCTCCGCCACACTATTCAAGTGTCACGCATTACATGCCGGACTGCCAGTCTAGGCACCTCGGAGGAGGGGAAGAGATGAAAATGGCGTGATGGGTATTTTCAGTGGAAGAGAGAGAGAGACCTTTAGCACAAATCCTGTTTTCTGGATGTATTTAATGAGATTATGCATACTCTCTCTTTTTCTTTCCCTCACCCTTTCTCTCCCTAGAAGCTTCTAATAACAGTAAAGTCTACTGATACTGTCTAAAAATACATTCTTATCCTTCCCTTTCCAGCACCACACACACACACACACACACACACACACACACACACACACACACACACACACACACACACACACACACACACACACACACACACACACACACACACACACACACACACACACAAACAAACAATCACTCCATTTGACACAAGGGTCCACGGACACCATCATCGTCTCAGCCATGAGGGATAACTCTGGCATGCCGCCCTCCAGTATTTGCTATGGTCCCATGTGTTCGATGCAATCTCCCAACACCACGGTCCCATTTTCCCTCTAAGGTAAATATCAATAAAGGAGCGAAGAAGGCCGAGACGGATGAGAGTTCTCTTAATGACAAAGCCACTGCATGAGGGGGTTGGGGGTCAATAACACAGATGGATCAGTTGATGAAACGGCCTCATCACATGGCCGCCCTCATGTCATCTCAGCTCCTCTGATGGGGGGTAAGAAGTCACGCAGTGCTTCAGAAGACCCTGTACTCTTCAGAAGCCCCCCTTTGGCCAATCTCATACAGCCACCAAAAACGCGGTAGGAAGAGGTAGGAGATAATCTGAATTTAGTGTTTAGTCATAGACATCGTTAGTCCTACCGAGGACAAACATACAGAGGACAAACATATTCAAAACCCTCCATTCTAATGGTTTCTTGACTTCTTTGCTGAAAGGACATACGTTTATTTAAGACCGCGAGGTGGATGTGTTTTGAGTTCAGAATCAGCAAGTGTGTGTCAGTTGTACTGAACTGTGGTGTGGATCAACTGACCCATTTCCTGCTGCACATTATCATATGAATCCCCCTTTGAAAAGTCTAAATTTATGGTTATAGCAGACAAGAAAAAAATCAATTGCTTTTATAAAAGTCAATTCCAGTTCCATCCCAGACAATTTGTCAATAATTGAACGGTCCTAGCCTATTTCCACTCCTAAATTGAGGCAGTATTCTTTTTTTTTATCCTTCCATGTGGCAGTATAAACAAGCCTCTCATTTCTTGTGTACGCCTCCTCTGGAAAAGTAAATATCTCTGAGGCGAGAGACACATTATGGGGTGAAAATAAACTTTCGCTGGCAGAATGAAGATAAACAATAGAGCGATCATTGCCGTCTATCAGCTGGGTCGCTTTGTGGAGCCTCATGCAAAGACATTCAGGTGAATTATTTTCGCGCTGGGTTGCCTCGTCCTCACATAAAGGATTCATCACTTACCATTAGTGTTCCACACACTGACAACAGATTTACAAATTTAAGCTCAGTCTTTCTCCCATCAGCAGAACCAACACTGAACACTACTTTGCCTTTCAGCCACAGAAAACATTTAACTCTGTAACTCTAGATATTGATAGATATATAGATTTTCATGACAATCTAGCAATCAAAAATGCAAGACAACAGTGCCATATCCCTCATTCATGTAAATCTGTAATCCATTTTTAGTATCTACCAATTAATTACAGGTTTGTATGCTCGCTTCCAAAAATCAATAAGACACCTTTAAAAATGCATGGCCCCTATCTGTCAATAACCGGATATGAGAAGGCGGTAGAGGGCGGGCTGTCCTGTGGGAGGGGTCCACCAATCTGAGGTGTGACAGTTAAAGGTGGACATGCATGGTGGTGACGTTTCTGTACTGTGTGGCTCCATACCTGAAGGAAAACTTGGTTGCATTGAAATGTTCAGTTTGTTGTGTTTGTGGGCTCATTGGTTGGGGTTCTGGGGAAACTGTTGAGCTAGTTTGTGAATATTTGTGGAGGCAGCAGGCACCAACAGCAACCCTAACCCACACACAACAAATATGAAAGCCTGACTGGTAGAAGTACACAGGGAGCAGAGTAGGGCCCAGCTGTGCAACTGTTACAGTGGTGAACAGAACCAAGAGTTGGCCAGGCAACAAAAAGAACAACAGCAACAACAGCAACAACAACTATGACTACAACCAAACAGCGGCCCCAGTCTGCAGAAAACCACAGCAGACTGGCCTTGCGTTCCCAGCGCAGCCATGAACACCTGCACATCAATCCCATTGCCCCCCCCCCCCCCCCCCCTTCCCTTCCCCGTCCCCTCTCCACACACAACACGACATCTGACTTCCAGCCTAAGGCTGACATTCACCAAGAGAGTCAGCACGCACACACACACACACACACACACACACACACACACACACACTCTCTATGGCGGATAATGCACAATGGCAGGAGCATTTAATACTTGTCACAAGTAATGGAGTAATGGTGAAGTAATGGTGGCCCGCACCCCCCACCATCTCCAGGCATGTGGTAATGGGGGGTGAGCTGCGGTTGGCGAAGCCAGACGACGGGCACCAGGGCGGAGGTCTGAGTGGCGCGGCGTGACCTCAGCTCGCCTCTCGGCTACAGTCCGACGTTATTAAGCTCTCGGCGCGAGGTCTGAATGGATGAGACGGCGCTCTTTTCCCGCACACTCATTAGATTAGCATGCTTTGCTTCCTGTCTTTATTGGGCTCGGCGTGCATAAATCAGATCTAATATAAGGGCTCTGGATGGTGTGTTACGTATTGTTATGCCTTTTTTCCCTCCTCCTCCTTCCCTCTCTTATGTGTTCTACCCCAGGCCTTGAAAGCCCTTGAATGAATTGCGGCTTGAGGAAGCAAACATATTTTACAAAAAACAGATTGTACACTATGTCATTGCATCCTACTTTACTCTCCTGAAGACTATTCTCTTTCATCCTCAGGGTTTTATTATTGGAGATATATGTTATTTTTCAGCACCATGTCTTTTTCATGGTTGCGCACCCGCACATCTACCATACTTAAAACCTTGAAAAATGATTTATTGATTGATATTCTCGAGGCACTCGGCGGATGGCGATGCTATTGAGGTGGCAGAATCATGTTCAATCTAATTGCATGATGTGTTTGCAGCTTGGGTAATTGGCTCCTATGTGATGTGTTTTGTAGAAAATATTAGCGCTTGATAGTACAGACAGGGAAGGGGAAAAGAAAGGCTTCAAGGCGGTGCAGCAGCAGCAGGAAGCCAGGTCAGCACTCTGTGAATTAAGCCCATGCAGAGGCCACATCACTGTAAGTCATCCCTTGACACACTCATCGGCCCTAATGTCATCAAAGCATTGACTGGAATGACAACAGGCCTGACTCACTCCTGGGGAACATAAAGGAGCCCCTCCCTCCCTCTCTCTCTCTCCCTTCCTCTCTCTACCTTCTCTTTCCCTCCCTCCTTTTTTTGCTCTCTCCCAGGGCCGGTTTGTCCGTTTTGTCCAAAAGGGCGATTTGGGCGATGCACTGCCAAACAGGAAAAGGAAAGTTTTTTTTTCTGTCTGATTCTACCACTAGACCGTCTGATCTGCCTCTGATTGTCATTGTCCAATCACGCTAAAGCCGCCACTTCTCTCTCCATCACCTCTCTTTTCTCACTCTCTGACCATTTCTCTTCCCCATGCTCTCTTCCTCTACCTTGCTTCCTATCTCTCTCCTTCTTACCCCTCCTCCCCTCCTCCTCTCTCTTCCTCTCCTCTGAACCCCAACCCCTCCCCTTTGGCGACAATCACATTGAGGTGCTTTTTTTCACCTCAAGGCGCTCGATTTCAATTGTTTCCCAATGGAACTACACAACTAGGGAAAAACTAGACCGTTCAACGAGCCTCGCATTCGTTTGAACGAGGCACAAGCATATAAAGATGTGAAGTGCCTGGTGCTCAAAGTTAAAAATAGTTTAACTTTTGTGGTCAAGTTATTTTTCAACAATGGGTTGTTGCTTAGCTACCTATCTATGCTACGACAGGGAGCTAGCTATCACAGCAACAACACACACTCAGCCAGTGTCCACCTGGTGTTTTTCTAATGCTTGTATTTTGGCGGAGTATTAGTAGAGGGACTTGGCCTTGCTGTCATGAGCAGACACGTGTTTCCCGTGTGATGGCCCTGCTCTGCTTTGCACCACAAGGCTCGCCCTGCCCTTCACCGCCCGTGGCCCCCGCTGACTGCTGGGTGGGAGGTGTGTGTGTGTTTGTCTGTGCCTGTGTGTAGAGGGGGCTGTGTGTGTTTGGAGTGGAGGGTGTGTGTGTGCCAGTGGGTTTGGGACGGATTGTGAGTGTCTGGTGCATCAGGGCCGCATATTAATGCATGAGGGATGTGAGGGGACATCGCTCACTGTGACAGGCCACTGAGGTCCCTGTAGAGAGAGGAAGCTGGGGTGGGTGGATGGGGGTGGGTGGGTGAGTCCTTAGGACCTCTGTCACGCCACAATGGTGACAGACTGCGTTTCTGTCGGCTTGGGTGGTGCTGTGGTCACACTTTCAAGACCCCCTCCAAACAGACACACACACACAAACACACACACACACACACACACACACACACACACACACACACACACACACCACGTGTCCATGTTTCTGCTAGTGTCTGCTCGTGCCCTGATTCTGTCCCCCATGCTGGAACAGATGAGTGTGCTGTGGCCATGAGCCCAGGCACTGTATATCTAAAATTAACACTTTGCTGAACACCACCTGAAGTGCTTGTGCGAAGGCTTGCTGCAGAGTTAATGCTGAGGAGGAAAAATATGTTGTGTAAGACTTTAGAATGTAAAGTTTGCCCACGCATACAGCTCATATTGTCAGATTAAGTGCACACATGTACAGCCTCGTACACACATAGCAAGAGTACATAATGCACTGATGAATTCAATAATGAATGGAAAATCAAGGAACACACTCACACTCACACTCACACTCACACTCACACTCACACTGCGAATCAGATCTTAGAGTAATGCCCACCAAATCAAACACGAAAGACATATTTTTTGGGTAAATAACTGTGGGAGTCAAAGGACTCGTTGATGCAGCTTCAGTAGACAGTTCATGGTGTGCAGGTCACCACCAAACGAATAGCAGAGTGAATTAGGGATGCAGAGCCTATTGAGCCTGCCTGCCTCCAATCAATTCCGCAGCGCTACATCACTTTGGTAAAGACACATTTTGTGAGAGTAATGAAAACGTGATTCATTACATTTGCTCATGATTGATTTGCTAGATAACAGATGAGGAGAGAATAATAATAATAATGATAATAAAAATCAAGGTTTTCATACCTTGTGTGTAGATTTCAATCGATGCTTGAGATGGCATTCAGACCATCATTACGGCACAAAACAAATGAGAATGGCATGGAGGACCCTCAGGAATTAATACCGGAGGTTACCAATGTCACTCCCAGTGCCGCGCAGTAACTCAGCACGGGCAGCTAATTTCAGGCGACTAATTAAAACCGTGACTGAATGGAAAGCAATTACCGGTCCCCTTTGTTTTCCCAAGGATGACCTTGTGATGAGGGCTTTAACAAACAAACACGTCTGAGAGAACGCTATGGGTGGAGACAGAGGGTGCTTCAGAACCGGGCACTGGTCTTTCAAGATGGCCGCAATATTCGTTTGATCCTGGTGAGGTATTATTAAATCCAGAGTCCTGTTGTGTTTGTATGTTTGTATTTTAATGCTTGTGCGAGTGAGGGTCTGTTTATACTAATCATACTAATGATCTTTTCCATCATCTCACTGTAAGGCAAACAGTAGAGAAGTAGAGTTGATGTTTTGGGAACATCATACAACTCCAGTAACTAGTTGGTTTAACATTTTTTCCCCTGTATGGCACATTAGTTGAGTCGTGCTCCCAGATTGATATGAATATGTCTTTGTAAGGATTGCTTGGCTCTCTGGGATCTTTAGGAGTTGTGTAGGGAAAGTTATACCCCTCACCTGCTAAAACTGACTCTGGGAATGAAATAACATACTTTAGAAGTTTCATAACTTCCAAACGGCAGAAGTAGTTTAGTCATAATGCAGAACAAGCTGACCTGGGAAGAGCCTGGAGAGAGAATAATGACTGCTCTGCACAGCTTCACACTCTGATAGACGTCTCTCTCCATCCTGTCAAACTGCCAAAGCTCTCTGCTGTGCGCCATCACACTTGGAGACTCCGTCTCCTCTCACCCGGGAGTAGTTATGGCAAGGCGGGCAGGCCTGACTCAACCATTTGTTTAGTGTGTGTGTGTGTGTGTGTGTGTGTGTGTGTGTGTGTGTGTGTGTGTGTGTGTGTGTGTGTGTGTGTGTGTGTGTGTGTGTGTGTGTGTGTGTGTGTGTGTGTGTGTGTGTGTGTGTGTGTGTGTGTGTGTGTGTGTGTGTGTAGTGGACTAACTATGCTTGTGAAGGCACCCAATATCTCCAGCGTACAATTAAACCTGGAAATGGCCATTACTTTTGATTGCCGCTTCTGGTTTTGACTTTTCACCCCTTCTTTATGTCTCTCGCTCTCTCTCTCTCTTTTCCCTCCTGGCAGGCTTGCAGTGACATTTCACAAGTCATATTTTTAAAAGGCTTCATGTCAGACGCACGCTTTGCATGGACGCGTTATTAAAACAGCATGGTGCCGCGTAAGAAGAATCGGGCCGGCTGCATGTCCTCCTCTGTCAGTCTGGATGAGAGGGGTGGCTAGTGTGTGTGCGGTGTGTGAGTGTGTTTGAGTGTGTGTGTGTGTGTGTGTGTGTGTGGGTGGGGGGGGGGGTTGTAAGTAAAGTGCATTTGTGTCAGGCTGAACTAGAAGGGCAAGTGACGGGAGACGAGTGTGCTGGATGCTGCCATCGCTCGCTTGCGTGTGTTGGGTGTCTGCAGAGGCTCTGCGCTTGAAGCTTTTAGTGGCATGGATGACCAGGAAAATGCTTTATCGCGAGGCAGTGGTGGAGAGCATCCATAGCCTTGCCTCTCACCTGTATCAATTATGCACCAGACTGCAGTGGAGGACATGGGTTGTCTCTGGTTATTTATGCAGGACTGGCATTGTCTGTGTTAGGGCCTAGGCGCCTTATTGCCAAACACAGAGGCGTTCCGTGTGGGGCTGAACCCGACAAGAGCTCCTCATGCATCACCAGCAGCTCTACAGTACTGGTTACAACGATAAGATGGTCTACTTTGCATTCATGCACTTTTCTTCAGAGAAAATGCACCATTACCAAGAATGGCCAGTGTCAATAGTCTTTGAATACGGGGCTTTCATTGGCTGGGTCTGTGTTTGGAGTGGTCTATATGATGCGAGAGAGATGACTCTCTTAAAGTTTGTGAGCCTTTTATGCACATATGATGACCCAACCCCCACCGCTCCACACTCCCCCGCCACCAAATCCCGCCATTAACCTCAGCTCCACACTCCCCCTTCCTCCCACCACCCCCCATGTTCCCACATGCTGGCCTGCCATCCGCTGTGTGAGTCTGAGTGAGCTGAACCCCCTCCCCTCTCCACCTTACCTGCAGCCTGTCCTCTTTGCCCAGAAGGTGAGAACTAGAAGGCAGCTCACCGGTCGTACTTCTGCTGTTCCCATGGAGATGGCATTCACTTCCCCCTGCTCTCTAAGAATCTCCCTCTCCCTTACTGCAAATTGTGTGCAGACTTCCGGGCGGGAACGCAGCGAGTCGGAAAATCAGTAGCTCTCAGCAGGGTAGAGCTATATGCAAACCGCCATCAGTATTACAGCAAACCAATAATCACGACATACACTAAACCCACCGATAAAGGGCCTCCATTTCATCAATAAGATAGATCGATGTACTTATTTTAATTGTCCATGAAACGTCAAACTGATATGAGTGGCAGACATAACATACGTCTTCACCGTTTGGCATGTATAATAGATGTGCCGTTGCCTTGCCAGGGAAATCAATGAAAAACACTTTTGCTGGAGAGCACCTGAGGTAGATAGAACTTAATAATGGATTGATATGCAAAGAAGTGATAGTATTCTGGAGCCAGCCAGTTGCAGGAAGAATGGGGCCATCCAGCGTCCATTAAGTGGGGTAGAATGAGACCCCCACAGTGTTTTTATCCCGTGCCCAAGCTCCCTTTGTGACTGGAGAGCAGCTTATTAATGCTATTCTCCTCTGCCGTGTCCTGGAAGCCTCTCACCAGAACCCCCTACCCCCCCCCACCCCACCCGGGAGGCTGACAGGCCGCATTGATCTTTTTTTTGTGCGTCCGCAGGGTCTCTTTTGGCCCGCCTGACCTCCCTCCCCATTGCTAAGCACCGCTCATTTCTGCCGTCTTGTCAGCCCACATCAGAGTAACGCTACGCCACGTGAGGACCAGTCGTACGTGTGTGTGTGCCTTTTGGCTTTTCCCCGAGATGTGCATGATGA